>NC_079492.1:24742995-25046025 GCF_020520425.1 Spinacia oleracea | reverse complement strand
AACTCTATAAATAGGTGCCTAAGGTCACATATTTACATAGAGTATTCAAGTATTCAAAGTGATTTTTTGAGAGCAAAAATTCAGTCATACAATTGCCTAATAAGTGCCGAAAATTCTAAGTACCTTAAGGGCGATCCTAGTTGGTCAAGCTTAAGGCGGATCCGGACGTGCTGTGGACTATCTACGGAGGGACGACACTTGGAGTCCTAAAGACTTGTTCTTGTTCGGTTCGGGCGCAGCTAGGGAAGGCACGCAACAAAGAGTATGCATCTAAACTATGCTAAATGATTATGTGTAAATAATATGCTTTCCTGGCTTTATGGTTTTTCCGCATGATTTATGAATTGTCATATGTATCATAACCTAACAGTGGTATCAAGAGCCTCTTATTATTTTCATAATCTAAATTGCATGAACATGGTTAAATATTACAAATTTGCAAGAATTAAAATGGGTGATTAATTTTCGTAATTGTTAATTAATTGCAAATTGCGTTTATTTAATTATAGGTACGCAGTTTTTCGGCCGTTTCTTCGTTACTCATCCAAATCGAGTGATTTTTGTGTCAATTCCGCATGTAAAAGGCATTCTAAAATTTTGACAAAAAAATATTTTTCGGTCGAACCCAGAATTCTCAAATTCGAAGCCTAACTATGACTTTTCGAAGGTTTTAGTTTTTCGAATGCAAAATTTCGTAAATTTAAGATGTTAAATTAAATATTTGCGATTCTTGTTGATAAATCTTGAATTTTTTATTGACCTACTGTATATGTTTAACAAGTTTGAATGCCTAGCCTTGTTAATTATGCAATCTAATTTGTAATTATGATTAATTTGTTGAAAATTGGAATAATTTAGAATTAATTTGATTTTCATAATTAGTTATAATTTAATTAGATACCTATGATTAAAAACCACCATAAAAATTGTAAATTTATGTTAAATATTAAATTTTTATGACCTAGACTTCAATCCATGTTAATCGGAAATCAATTGAATAATAAATTTTCGATTTTTCGCCCTAAAATTATGAAATTAATATTATTTATTAATTTGTCATTAATTTTGAATATATATTTTAAATTGTTATGCGATTCGCTCATATAACTTGCACGCACAAAGCAATGGACGCTACGTGTTACCCTTAAGGGGTGTTGTATAGTGCGGGCATGTGACGACAAGCAAGGGAGCTCGTCGCCCATGCGGTACGAATGCAATGAGCAAGGCCATGGTGCACGAGCACAAGGCAGCAGCCCCGCCTTGTCTCGTGGGCTGTGTGCAATGGGCGAATGAGCGAGGGAGAGAGCAAGGCACGAGCAGTCGCGTGTGGGCAGCAAGCGAGCTGCGCCACAGCGCGCACTGCCTCGCGCAAGCATGCGGAGCCTCGCGCGCAGCGAGCGTAAGCTCGCGTGCCACGAGTGCTGAGCCAAGCATCGATCGCTCGCGGGCAGCGAGCGCTGTTGCGACGTGCGACGAGCGCGGCGCCCAGCGATGGCGTGCGAGTGCTTGTTGCGACGTGCGACGAGCGCTGCGCCCAGCGATGGCGTGCGAGTGCTTGTTGCGACGTGCGACGAGCGCTGCGCCCAGCGATGGCGTGCGAGTGCGTGTTGCGACGTGCGACGAGCGCTGCGCCCAGCGATGGGCTGCGGCAGCATGCTCGTGCGTCGAGCGCTGGCGCGCGCAGCAAGCACCAGCTCGCGTGATGCCTTGCGATGGTGAGCAGCAGCAATGCGAGGCAGCGCATGGGCTGCGCGCACATGGCCAGCGATGGCTGTGTGCGTGTGGCCCATGGGCGTGCATTGCGTGGGATTGTTGCGTTGCGATTAGATCGTTTTGAAATTTTAATTTGAAATTTTCAGTTTACGTAATTTTAATTAATTTTAAAATTAATAATTTAAATTATTTTCTTGGATTTTAATTTTGTATATTGTAATTATAATAAATTTTATTTATTCTAATTATTTTACTAAAATTAAAATCATGAAATAATTTAAATACGACTGAAATTAAATTAAACTTTTTGGATTCAATTATAAATTTATATATATGAGCTTTAAATTTTAATTAAATTTGTATGTTTCCGGTTAGACTAGAAATACATTTTTATGTTTAAAATTAGTAAAGCATATGAATTTATTGGTTTAAGTGGGAGCCCTTTTTAGTCATATACTCTTGATTAGGTCTACAAATCCTTAAGGTTAAAACAACTTGATTAGAATTAATAAGGACTGAATAATTTGTAGATTATTGGTGCCCTTGATTAATTGCTGCAAATGTTTATGTGATGCATAATGTGTTTTACTAACCAGCTATGTGGGCCATTCATGATAATGAATGGGTGAATGGTATATATATTGTATATGTACTGTTTTGCAGGTTATGAAGTGACTATTATGGCCTAAATAGGATAGAAAATATGGTCTGCGTACCATTAATTTGAATGTAATTGGTCTAAAGTACCAAAGTTGTTTTTTCAATTCAAATATGGTCTGCGTACCATCAAATAGTTGTAATTAGTTTTAATTATAGTTTATTCTATTTGAAGAAAATGGTGCCTCCCACGGAGATTTTCAAGACGGACTTTGAAGTTAAAGCTTCAAGATGAAGTCGGGCCATACTAGATCACATTTATCTTATGCATGTTTTAAGTTATTTATTGCTTTTAAATATGTCTTAAAATGCATGAGATCAAAAGCTTGATTATGTTGCATGATTAAGGATTTTAGTTCACTTAAAATCTAACCAACATAGTAAGAGCCTTAAGTTCCAAACTTAAAAATTGAGTTAAAAGGTGCCATGCCAAAATATACACTTGCTTGGATATCCTTTACAGCAATCTAGTAATAGTTTTCGCTCAGCGAGGTGTTACTTATTGGTCCTAAAGGGGCAAGGTACACAAATAATTGTGAGTACATGTTAGTTTTGGTGAAACTCAACGATATAAGTAAGGAGTCCTTTTATGTTGTGGCAAAATCGATAGGTTTACCTAACAAGTTCTTAGACGTACCTATCAACCAAGAATAGTTTCTAGACTATTAGCAAAAGGCTTTTGCTTACCTAAAATGTTTTAGGATTAAGTCGACAAACTGTGCTTAGTTCTTCAATGATTTTAGGATCTTGGAATAATTTTATTCACACCTGCCGGAACACATAACTTGAATAAAATGCTTAATGAACATTAAATTATGCATGTATGCTAGAATTTAAGTTTATTAAGAGAAACTGTGAATGGTTATTTATTTGTTTATTCTTTTCAATTGTAGTTTTAAATATGGCAAACAACAATTCAGTCAACATTCGATCAATTCTCGAAAAGGAGAAGTTGAACGGGAAAAACTTCCTTGACTGGCAAAGGAACTTGCAAATAGTTCTTATGCAGGAAGGAAAGGAGTATGTCCTAGAAGAGGCGATGCCAGAAGCCACAGGCGACGGGGTCACTCAGGCAGCCCTCAACCGTTGGATTGATGCCAACAAGGATGTGAAATGTCTAATGCTCGCCACCATGAGTGCAGATCTTCAGAAAACGTTCATCAACTCAGATGCTTTCACAAATCATCAGTAAATTGAAGAACATGTTCCAAGATCTGGCTCGAGTCGAAAGATTCGAGACTCATAGGCAAATTCTTGAGACCAAGCTTAAGAAAGGCGAGCCCGTAAGTCCACATGTTCTCAAAATGATTGGACTCATTGAGAATATGAGTCGGCTGGATCAGCAATTTTCTCAGGAAATGGCTATAGACACCATCCTCCATTCTCTTCATAGCGGGTATGATCAGTTCAAACTGAACTACAGTATGAATAGTCTGGACAAAACGCTCACTGGGCTTCACGGTATGCTGAAAACCGCTGAAAAGACGCTCAAAAGTGATAAGCAGGATGTGCTTATGGTGCGTGGGGGCAAGTTCAAGAAATCTGGAAAGAAGAGGAATGCTAAGAAAGGTGGCAACAAGGCCAGCCCAACTAAGCAAACTGGCACCAAATCTGTAAAGAGGAAAGGCCAATCAACCCACTTCTGAATCCGAATGCTTCTATTGCAAGAAGAAGGGGCATTGGAAGAGAGATTGCTTGAAGCTAAAGGAAGATCAGAAGAACGGAACAGTCGTTCCATCTTCAGGTATTTTCGTTATAGACTGTATACTTGCTAATTCAACTTCTTGGGTATTAGATACAGGTTGTGGCTCACACTTATGTTCCAATCCACAGGGACTAAGAAGAAGTAGAAAGTTAAGCAAGGGTGAAGTCGACCTACGAGTGGGAAATGGAGCACGGATTGCTGCATTAGCTGTAGGAACTTACTATTTGTCGTTGCCCTCCGGGCTAGTTTTGGAACTGGAAGAATGTTTCCATGTTCCAAGTCTTACTAAAAACATCATTTCAGTTTCTTGCTTAGATGGTAAGGGATTTCCTTTTTAATAAAAGACAATACTTGTTCGTTTTATTTTAAAGAGATGTTTTATGGATCTGCTAGATTAGTCAATGGACTTTATTTACTAGATCACGACAAACAAGTATATAACATAAATACCAAAAAGGAAAAAAAGGATGATTCAGATCTCACCTATCTGTGGAATTGTCGATTAGGCCATATAAACTTGAAACGCTTAGAAAGACTTCAAAAGGAAGGAATTCTAGAACCATTTGACTTAGAGGATTATGGTAAATGCGAATCATGTTTACTTGGCAAAATGACAAAGCAACCTTTCTCTAAAGTTGGAGAAAGAGCAAATGAACTATTGGGTTTAATCCATACAGATGTATGTAGACCAATGAGTACAAATGCTAGAGGTGGTTTCAGCTACTTTATCACTTTCACTGATGACTTCAGTAGATATGGTTATGTCTACCTAATGAAGCATAAGTCTGAATCCTTTGACAAATTCAAGGAATTTCAGAGTGAAGTAGAGAATCAATTAGGCAAGAAGATTAAGGCACTGCGGTCTGATAGAGGCGGTGAATATCTGAGCTATGAATTTGATGACCATCTGAAAGAATGTGGAATTCTATCAGAATTGACTCCTCCTGGAACACCTCAATGGAACGGTGTGTCGGAACGGAGGAACAGAACCTTGCTGGACATGGTCAGGTCAATGATGGGTCAGGCCAAACTTCCATTAGAATTTTGGGGACATGCACTAAATACAGCTGCACTCACTATAAATAGAGCTCCGTCTAAAGATGTCGAAAAGACTCCATATGAATTATGGTTTGAAAAGCCTCCAAATGTGTCTTTTCTGAAGATTTGGGGATGTGAAGTATACGTCAAACGATTAATTTCAGACAAACTTCATCCAAAATCTGACAAATGTATCCTTGTGGGCTATCCAAAGGAAACAAAGGGGTATTACTTCTACAATACATCTGAGAACAAGGTGTTTGTTGCTCGAGATGGTGTCTTTTTGGAGAAAGATCACATTTCCAAAATGACAAGTGGGAGAAAAGTGGACCTCGAAGAAATTCGAGTCGAACAACAAACTCTAGAGAATGCTCAAGATGCCATTCAGGATGAAACTCAGAGATCTTTAGAAGAATCTGGTGAGAATCATGGTCAATCTAGAAATGTTACCCCGCGTAGATCGCAAAGATATAGATCTCAACCGGAAAGGTACTTAGGTATTTTGACGAACGAGAGCTATGACGTTCTATTACTTGAAAGTGATGAACC
This sequence comes from Spinacia oleracea, assembly GCF_020520425.1. Lineage (NCBI taxonomy): Eukaryota > Viridiplantae > Streptophyta > Magnoliopsida > Caryophyllales > Amaranthaceae > Spinacia > Spinacia oleracea. The sequence continues at coordinate 25,040,363 of NC_079492.1, read as the reverse complement.
TGCGACTTACAAACAAGCTATGACGAACCCTAGCTCCAAGCAATGGCAAGAAGCCATGCAATCTGAATTAGACTCCATGTCTGAAAACCAAGTATGGGATTTGGTCGATTTGCCAGATGGTTACCAAGCCATTGGAAGCAAATGGGTTTTCAAACTGAAAAAGGACAAGGATGGGAAACTTGAAGTTTTCAAAGCTAGATTGGTTGTAAAAGGTTACAGCGGTGTGGATTACGATGAAACCTTTTCACCAGTTGCAATGCTAAAGTCTATTCGGATAATGTTAGCAATCGCTGCATATTACGATTACGAAATATGGCAGATGGATGTCAAAACTGCTTTCTTAAACGGCGTTTTAACAGAAACTGTGTTTATGACACAACCTGAAGGTTTTGAGGATCCAAAGAATGCTAAAAAGGTATGCAAGCTAAAGAAGTCAATCTACGGATTGAAGCAGGCATCCAGGAGCTGGAATATACGTTTTGATGAAGCAGTCAGTGACTTTGGTTTCATCAAGAACGCAGACGAATCTTGTGTATACAAGAAGGTCAGTGGGAGCAAAATTGCTTTCCTAGTATTATATGTCGACGACATATTACTTATCGGAAATGACATTCCTATGTTGAACTCTGTCAAGATTTGGCTTGGGAAATATTTTTCGATGAAAGATCTAGGAAAAGCACAGTACATATTGGGCATCAAGATTTACAGAGATAGATCTAAAAGGATGATTGGACTTAGTCAAAGCACTTATATCAATAAGGTGCTTGATAGGTTCAAGATGGCGGACTCCAAGCGAGGCTACCTACCCATGTCTCATGGAATAACTCTAAGCAAGACTCAGTGCTCAAAAACACTTGATGAGCGTAGACGAATGAATGGGATTCCCTGGCGCAACCTTGGCTGGTGCGTTTGTGGCGCGCTGGCTTGCTGGGCGATGGCCCGGCTTCGTGCTGGGCCTTCGTCTGGCAGGCCTCGTCCGATGCTAATTCGTACGATACACTTCCGATTAATTTCCCGATTCCGGAATTCATTTCCGATACGAACAATATTCAATATTTCCGATTCCGGAATCAATTTCCGTTTCGAACAAATATTTAATATTTCCGTTTCCGGAATTATTTTCCGATTCCGATAATATTTCCGATTCTGACAATATTTCCGTTTCCGGCAATATTTCCGATTCCGGCAATATTTCCATTTCCTATAATATTTTCCGATACGTACCATGTTTCCGTTTCCGGCAACATCTACGACTTGGATAATATTTATATTTCCGATACGATCCATATTTCCGTTTCCGGCAATATCATCGTTTCCGGAGTATTCATTTCTTGCCTGTGACGATCTCAGCTCCCACTGAAACCAAGATCCGCCGATTCCGAATATCCATAGATGGAGTATTTAATGCCATTAAATACTTGATCCGTTTACGTACTATTTGTGTGACCCTACGGGTTCAGTCAAGAGTAAGCTGTGGATTAATATCATTAATTCCACTTGAACTGAAGCGGCCTCTAGCTAGGCATTCAGCTCACTTGATCTCACTGAATTATTAACTTGTTAATTAATACTGAACCGCATTTATTAGACTTAACATAGAATGCATACTTGGACCAAGGGCATTATTTCCTTCAGTCTCCCACTTGTCCTTAGGGACAAGTGTGCATTTCCTAATTCCTTTGTCGCTCGATGCTTGCTCTTGAACATAAGGTAAGAGTTGTCATCCTTATTATGTCCAGAGGTGTTCCTCGGTTTCAGAGTTCAACTGATCAAATAAACAGATAATCATAGCCTATGATTCATCCGAGCACGGCCATGCATTTCACAGTTTCTAGCTCTCCGAGTGGCCTTGTACAACTTTTAAGCATCTCATCCCGATTTATAGGAGGACAATCCCAATCTTGCGATCTTGAGATTAGACTTTGTTTGATAGGTGATTACCTGAGCGTTGCCTTTATAGCCTCCTTTTACGGTGCGACGGTTGGTCAACGTCAAAGCAACCAGTTCTCAAACAAGTAATCTCAAATCACTCAGGTATTGAGGATTTAGTGTCTAATAATTTTAATGAAATTTACTTATGACAGATTTTCATCTCTTACAGTAAAGTTTCATAGGTCTTGTCCGATACTAGTCTTCCCAAAGTAAGTATCTATGCAAATGATTATGACATTGCCATGTCCACATAGTTCAAGAAACAGAACTACTAGTCATCTTGCATTCTAGTCGTCTAACGTTTTCTATGCGTCCAATTTTATAGAAAACTCCGACTAGGGACCATTTTCAACCTTTGACATTCAAGTTCACTTGATAGACATTTCTTAGTCACAGGACTGGTCCTGACAGTCTATCTTGAATATATCGTCAAATTGAAGGGACTCATCATTTAATACTAAACCAAGATTAAATGGAATATGAAAATTCATTTCATATATGATAAATGTTCAACCCCAATGTTTTACCACCATGGGCCTCAAACCCATCTTCTAAAACAGTTCATGGAATTCAAAGCTATGCTTGATTTCCAGTGCTACAATGTGAGTGTTGTTTCTCACTTGTTGCATAGGTTTAGTTATCATGCTTTGCCAATCTTAATATCCTTTTCATCGAATGTTCTTCGAGATAGATGATAAGATCTTTTGAGTATGTTTATTTTGTGATCTAGTCTTTTCTTGCTTCAAGAGTGGTTCTACGCATTTTTTTTCAATGAAGAACCATGTGATCTACCCAAGTTCAGTGAAGAACTCTTTAACATAAACAACCATGTTTTATTGCTTCTTAGGCAATAAGTACTTTTACTTCAACTTTATAGGTTGCTAGTGATGCTTTGTTTGGAATTACTTATCCAAGCAGTTCACAGATATGTGGAATACTTTCCAGCTGTATCTTAGAACATAGAAATTAATATTTTAATATCCCAAGCAACAACTCATGGTCTCCAATCCATGTTGCCATTTCAAAACACGATGCTCTATAGCTCGTCCTTGTCAATGGTTAACTTCAAAGGAATCTTGCTTGATCCTTTGCCAGTGTTTATGCGTGTAGCATCAATATTTAGCATATCTTTATTTCCTTGAATAAGGAACTATTCCTATGTACCTTTTCAAGTACCATAAGTTTTTCTTGATCTCAATCTAGTTGATCTTCACTTAGATCAATAGAGATTGGTATATGTTCGTTATGCCTAAAGCCATACGATTCTTTTTTGGCGATCCTCATATTATATCATACATGATAAACTCTTTTGCAGAATAATTCCCAATTGAATTCTATTCATGTAAGTTTAGCTCATCTAGTTTCAGTAGATACTAAATCTAGCTAAATTCTTTGACATATAATATAGGTTAAGAATCTTACTTAAATCCTTTGATGTTTAACTTAGTAAACGCTTATACATAGTTCAGACATCTTTTACTTAGATTTATTCACATGGGTCGAATATCTCCAATGGAGTATTTCGTGTTTGATTTAGTAAATGCCATTACTTAAAGCAAAAAAATATTATAAGATCTTTGTAAATAGATCTTAATACCCAGTATGTACTAAGTTTCGCCATGGTCCATCATTGATGAATAATTTCAAATCTAAGTCATTAGCATTTGAATGTTATTTCACAATAGAGAGATATGTGTGATACACATAGGACCAATTAAGTTTTACGTACTCCCACTAAACTTCTTATATATCTATAAGAATCATGTACATTTTATGAAACTAAAATGCTTATTAGCTTCACTAAAATACAGTTCCAATTCCCAATTGCTTGCTTAAATATGTACTTAGATTTTATAAACTAGCTTTTCTTTTCAAGCATTTATTTGGATCTACAAATCCTATGACATAGCATGTACATAGTTTCTTCCAACATTTGACTGAGGAAGATGTTTTATCATCCAATTGCCATATGTACCAATATGCAATCATTGCTTGAATTATAGACTTAAGCATTACGATTTTGCATGAGGTTTCAACACAATCCACATCGTGAATTTGCTTGTAACCTTTAGCAACTAATCTAGCTTTGTGTGTGAACACAATTTCATGTTTGATGGTTTTTATCCTTAAAACAAACTTTGCAACCAATAGGTGTGAAACTATTCTTGCAAATCAACAAAATTTCAATTTTGTCATCAAAACATTGAGTATGTTTTATGGCCTCTAACCATTTAAAACATTTGAGTCTATATATGGCCTCTAACCATTTTAGGGAATCTGGGTTTCGTCATAGCTTTCTTACAAGTCACAAACTCATTAATCTACATGATAATAGTTTGACTGCAAGTTGTAGGTTTCTTCACTATCTAATAGAAGAATTGCATAGTTTCAGTGACCTGAACTCCATGTTTCTTCACTATCTAATAGAAGAATCTCATAGTTTCAGTGACTTGAACTCTATGCCTACAAGGGTATAGAACATCAAAAAACAGAATGTCAATAGCCACTTAAAAGTCCTTTGAATATTCTGTTCTCCTTGAAGCACTTGTAAAGTCTTCTAAGAGATGTCTATTCTTTAAAGCCACTTCTAAAGTCCTTAAAGAATACGTGTTCGGATTTTCTAAAGAACTTCGAAAAGCCTCTTGAATGTCCGTTTATGTTTGTTGTTCGCCTCGAAGACTTTCGAGGTCTATTTTCTCCCACTTGTCATTTTGGAAACGAATCTCCAAAAGGACATTATTTCGAGCAAACAAACATTATGTTCTCAAAAATTCGTGGTAGAAACAATACCCTTGTGTTTCATTTGAATAAATCACAATGAAACATATATCTATACTTGGGCCTTAGTTTGTTGAATAACAAACACTAAGCTCCCACTGAGTTTAGGAACTCTCTAGATGTATTTTACGAAAAGTTATTCTGAAATTACTTTTCAATAGCTTTGACGAATTTGGTTTAGTTTGGTGGTAGTTGAGCATTTTGTTTTAGAAATTATAGGAAAAGTCTTTATGATTCATCATTAATCGAATCAAGTACTAATTGACTTCGATTATTCCAACTAAGATATGCCATATCTTATGGACCTAGATTGTGAAATTACAACACACAATCATTGATGATCATATTTGGTCTCAAGTAATCATCAACATGATCTAACCTAGATCTTTATGATTTCTTGCCAAGTGGATTTTATACTTCTGAATCTTTGAACTATTCAAACAGATTCAAACTTATATCACTTTGAGTAAATAAACCTATATTCACTCAAATCCATGTGAAATAATAAAGTCATAAAATCTTTCTTTAGCTTTGAACTCTATTGTCTAGGCGTTCTAACAATAGTTCATATCTTTTGTTACTTTCAACAAGTAAGACTAGTTGTCTTAAATCGATCTAGAAATCAATGAACTTTCAAAAGTCCATCAAAATAGAGCTTTTGAATGTTAACTTGTTGATATGGTCTAAGCAACAATGCCAAAGATTAGCGGAACTCAAATCAAGGGGTTGATTTGAACCTAGTAAAGTTTTTATTGTTAAAGAGTTGTTTGTTTTAATCAAGCATATTGACTCAACCCGTAATTGACCATTTCACTCAAATAAACAAACAAACATTGTTTTTGTTTTTCTTGAATGTGAGTCTTTCTGTGTTTGAAAAACAGAAATTTAGGTATGCTGATTATGGAACAAAATAGCCATTAAGTTCCAGCCTTTGAAAGGACTTAAAACAAACTAGATGACCCTACAACTAATGTAGCATTGCCATGCTTCATTTCCCACTTGTAGGCCATTAGTGTAGCCTAGCTTCCATTGTTTGAGTTATTACCGAAGTAAGAACCTCAAGCGGTATATGATTCCAAGGAAGTTTGATTGCTAGGTCACTTTTCTTTAAACATAAACTTACAGGTAGAAACGGAATTGTAAATTCCTTTCATCCGTTCCTTTGTTTTCCTATTTCTTGTACCCTTTCTTATAGCCTTAAGAATTGAATTCTCTAGTGTTGACTTTTATATTTTGTTAGACATGTCCAATGTCACTCCAACAAGGTTCTTTCCATTTAATTTATGTTGAATATTCTGTTTCAACTAGATGATCTTACCAGAAGCTTCTAAAGTTCTCTAAGCATTGATCTATTCGAATGTCTAGGGACTAGACTCATTCGAGAATTAAATGGACAAAGATATTAGGTTGTTAACCATTGGTAAAGCTGAGCGTTTAAGCTCAATGCTTTATGATCTCAAAACTACAGTGTATTTTGAATTCACAAGCACCAATTGGTTTGCCATTCGATTTTGATATTCGAAAACAACCATAAAGGTCGCTAAAAGAAACGTACATTTTAAATTGCTCATTTTCTCTCATTTCCGTGAATCGTTCTTGGATTCACTACCAATCAAAGAAATTTACTGTTACCTTTCTAAAAGGATTTACCGCAGTGCGAGATATTTAATTATAAACAATAATTAAAACATACATTGAAGCATGCAAAGTCTAAACATTTATCATGAATAATAACTTGAAAATTAAAGCAATCATGCAATTAAAACAAGTTATTAGCATTTTATTCGAATTTATTGTTCCGGCAGGTGCGAATAAAATGATTCCAAGATCCTAAAATAATTGAAGAACTAAGCACAGTTTGTCGACTTAATCCTAAAACATCTTAGATAAGCAAAAGCCTTTTGCTAATAGTCTAGAAACTATTCTTGGTTGATAGGTACGTCTAAGAACTTGTTAGGTAAACCTATCGATTTTGCCACAACATAAAAGGACTCCTTACTTATATCGTTGAGTTTCACCAAAACTAACATGTACTCACAATTATTTGTGTACCTTGCCCCTTTAGGACCAATAAGTAACACCTCGCTGAGCGAAAACTATTACTAGATTGATGTAAAGGATATCCAAGCAAGTGTATATTTTGGCATGGCACCTTTTAACTCAATTTTTAAGTTTGGAACTTAAGGCTCTTACTATGTTGGTTAGATTTTAAGTGAACTAAAATCCTTAATCATGCAACATAATCAAGCTTTTGATCTCATGCATTTTAAGACATATTTAAAAGCAATAAATAACTTAAAATATGCATAAGATAAATGTGATCTAGTATGGCCCGACTTCATCTTGAAGCTTTAACTCACTAGTAGAAAAAACCCTTGTTGCAGCGGGCTTTTAGACCCCTGTTGCAGCGTACATCGTATGCTGCAACTGGGGGACCTGCAACAAGTATTGACTTGTTGCAGCGTACAATGTACGCTGCGAAAAGTACTTTTTTGCAGCGTACATTTGCATGTACGCTGCAACAAGTGTGTAAAATTAGGCAAAAATCAAGACTTGTTGCAGCGTACAAAATGATGTACCGCTGCAACAGACTGGTTTGTTGCAGCGGGCTTTTATTTGTACGCTGCAACAAACCAGTCTGTTGCAGCGTACAAATAAAAGCCCGCTGCAACAAACCAGTCTGTTGCAGCGTACAAATAAAAGCCCGCTGCAACAAACCAGTCTGTTGCAGCGTACATCATTTTGTACGCTGCAACAAGTCTTGATTTTTGCCTAATTTTACACACTTGTTGCAGCGAACAAGTATATGCCCCCTGCAACAAAGCTGTGCTTTTGGCGGGAAAATTTTAGTTTTATTTATCTATACCTAGGGTGTCTTACACCAAATATAGGAACCTGTCAACAACAATAAATAAAATATCGCAACCTGTAGATCAACAAATATAAAAAATAATAACTGGTGTTTTGTATACATATATATATATCCCAAAACCAAAGTGCACGTACTACATTCAAATATACGTTCCAATTTCAATGTACGCATACATTTTAATGTAAACGATTGTTCTATAACAACTAAACCACCTCGATCAAGCGCGCTCAAGCCAATAGTAAATACTTGCGGGTAAAACACTTAGCCCGTTGCTCACGAACCACATCAATTTCCTCACTAGTATAGGCGCATTCCTCGGAGTGTAGACCTTTACAAAAACAGAAATTTCAACTAAGCATTAGATTAAATTCAAATTAAATATCACACTTTAACATTCAAGCAACTAATAACAATGTCCTAATAGCTATTACAAATAGTGCTTTGAAGTGGTATAGTTAAGAAGAAAAACCTTTATTTAGCAGTGCGTCATTTCAGAAACATAGATGATTTGTTCAACTCCGAAATAAAGCAGTACTTGAGCAGCATCACAAACAAGCTTCTCCTTGCCCCTCTTACAATCATCAAAACATCAGTTCTTCTCCAGGCACAGGAAAAGTGCTAGGCACAGAAACGAATGCTTGCCTTCCATGCTGCATAGAAGTTAATACATTTGGTGATCTACATACATGGAGCGAATATGTTATTCAAACAACCATTAAGAGGGTGATCCCTCTCTCCCTGTCACTTCTTAGGTATAAGGGATATTCATATATGTGGATCTCAACAGCTTCACAAAACATTTGACAGCAAACCTGTTTATAAGATTGAAATTTGGGTCCTATTTTCTGAACAAAATAAGTTACAGACTTACAGGTTGTTATAACTCTTTATAAATACTTAATTCTTGAATTGTCATGTTCCCACAACTCCACCCTAACTAGTGATAAATCCAAACTAATGAGCCACAGAAAACATATACAGATACCTATCACCTATACCCAAGCTAGTTAACATTGTTAAAAACTACTATAAAGTACACAATGTCTATCGAAGCTTCTAATCCTCGCAACGATCACTTGTCAACTAATGATGCAATGTTGGGAAATCAAAAGCTTTGTGGAAGAAGTGACTCAAATAAAGCAAATAGAAGTGGTTCGAGTAAGAATTGGATGATGAGTTGGACCAAATCTACATGTGTGTGTGTGTGTGTGGGAGTGGGGGGGGGGGTGGGGTGGGCGGGGAGGGGGGGGGGGGTGAGACCCTGATGGCATTATGACTGGGGTGTAGTTTTCTGGGTCAGTTTTCCCTGCCCAGCAAGAGCATACAAGTTTAGTTTACTGATACAAAACCCTTTCTTCAAACAAAATAAACATACAATGGAATACCTTTACGAAAAGTGCTTGCCTACCATACGTCTATAAAACAATTGCCTAGCTCCTAGTATTTAAAAGTGAATCCAAAAGCACAAAATAACCAAGGCCTGAAGTAAACTCAACCAAGTCCAAACCTTTCAGTAGTATCCAATTTGGATCTTAAATCAGCTATTTCAGCCTCAGCAACAGAGAGACGCCGTTGGCAAGCCGCCTCAGCTTCATTAGCAGCTTTTATCCTCAGCTTCAACTAGTTTAGTGATTTGATTCTAGAAGAGGTAGACTGTGGACAGATACAAGAAGATAGAATAGATCACATAGTAAGTAGAGGCACGGGAAGATATGTCAGACTACATTTACACAAACAAAGAGTTGGAGAAGTGAATTTATCACAACAGAACTAGAGTACAGAGGAATATCAAATCAACAGTTGTCTGATTTTTTTTAACTTTAACAGGAAAAAAAACAGTGGAACGGTTTTATCCATGAAATTCCTTTTAACATAAAAGTTTGTGGCATGAGCCTTAGATGTGCGTAAATAGATTGAAATTAGTATGTCCACCCTCCTCTCATCTCAAACAAAACCCATAAAGGCAAGAGTCCGCAAGACAAATTCTGGGCTTGGCTTGTAACTGAGTCCCTGGCCATCACTCTGGTTCTTCTCTAACTTACACTGAACACCAATTATACTTTTTCCAAAAAAGACTTGCTCCATCATCTGCATCTCTTACATAGTCAAGCGAATTTTTCAATCTCAAAACTGGACTCATTTCAGCTTTTAGTTACAGGGGATGAGGGTCTAAAACTCAAGTCTCTCAAAGGAAAAAACCCGTCAATTTATCAGAGAATATAGGAGACAGCAGCACAAGTATCTAAACCAAAAAGAAAGTGATTGCTAGATACCAGGAAACGTTGTATTCATCTGGGTCTCTACGGTACGCACAATACCAAGCTGCTCAACGTAGTTTCCTAGGACTATCAATGCTCTAGTGGAAGTAATTATAATTTTATAATTCCGGTCACCAATACACCATTGTAACATACTACTAGAAAGACCTATCCTAGAGGTAGCTTCTCGGCATATATTGCATAAGTACTACATAGGAGAGTTGGAAGTGTGGAACCACTGATCAGAGAGTGATTTGAACCCCTCTCGAACATGAAACTGCAGTTCATCTAATACAGTATATAAATAATCAATATCCAGTTTGCAGTGAATCAGTGATCACTACAAGACCTTGAAAAACTGAAAATAATAATACTAGCCAGACTATGGGACTAGTATTATGAAAGCTGAAACTTTGGAAAGGCATAAATACGACAATACCTCAAACGCTAAATCAAAGTGCAGCTAGCTGAAAGGTGGTTCAGATGTTTATGCTAAGACATGTGTTTGGGACGGATAAAAATTAGGAATTGAAAAGACTTTTCGCTCAATCAACAACCCTCGATGTTGTCAGTTACGCTTAAGTTAGGAATGCATATTCACTCAAAGTTAAGAATAAAAGTTGCGTTGGATTGCTTGGCCACTATTTTCAAGCTTCGGTCTACCCCTTAACAACAATATGCTAACATCCACATCTATAACCCACTGCACGAAATCATTTGTATTCATATAATTACTTGAAAGTGGAATAGAACTATTAGATGACCATAAAGAATTCTGCAAGGAATAAAAAATGACAGATAATAGTAAGCCTGGCCTAGCTGAAACATATCAATTTTTGTTTTAACGTATCAAAGTATGGCTGATTTCAAAATATAAACTTGATCAATTGAATTCCCCCGAAGTAAAGCAGAATCCTAACATTTACCCTTATCCTTATATCAGTCAGTCCATGAACAATAACATATACTAGTATTAAAGAACACTTCAATGTGCAGGACCAAGAAGAAAATAAATGCAAACTAAAGATAACAAAGTTTTATCAAAAACTACCTTAAATTTGGCAGGTTCAACTAGTTGAAAAACAACAGTATCTCCTTCCAATTTCAGAACTATGGCAAACCTTTTCCACCCACCACTGAGTCCACGATATTGAGGCAGATAATTGGCTTCGTATTGTTCTCCAGTATCTGTCTCGAGTATTATAACAGTACGGTTTTTTACTGGTATATGCGCCCTTCAAAAGGGTGGAGGAAGTCTCTGTGACTCCACCAAATGAACCAAGTAAGAAAACACCTCAAAATAAGCATATTAATTTCATCAGAATAATATATAGTTTGTCACATTTGGCTAATGAAAAGGCCTAAAACATGAAACATGAAATTACTTAAATTGGATTGCTTTAGATTCAAAAAAGGACTGACATTCAAGAATGGAGGGAGTAGTTTTTCACATTTGCCTAATGAAAGAGCCTAAAACATGATTTGAGGTACTAACCAAGATGAAACCACCATAAACATTCGATTTTACATCACTTTTACGGTAGTCGGATGTTCAACATTTATCTTTGAGTGAATTTTTCTAGCATGAACATAATTATATTTCCTTAATCAGGGATTATTACAATATTTTTCTCATCAAGAAAATCAAATTAATTGATATATCTCTGTTTAAATTACATACGAAGATCAAGATTCAAGAATTTGCAAAATTTCATCATTTAAAACAAAAGAAATCATAACCCACCCGAGATAAACGTATGTATTTTCTCCTAATCTTGTCAGCCAACAATTTCTTTGGCTTTCTCTGCAAAAATGAAAAATGAACAAACCCTAATTTTGAAAACGAAAATAAAAAGGGACAGGGGAGAAAGTTACTTGCCGCAGCGAGGATTGACGGAGAACAGGGTTCGCGAACCGGCCGAGCAAAGAAGCTTAGTTTTCCGAGCAGGGAATCACTTCGCCGGTTGTTTTTTCGAGCAGGGAATACCTTTTGCGGGGGTTTTTCGAGCAGGGAACCACCGGTGAGAGGTGAGGAAATTAAATAGACTCTTGCTAGAGTACCACCGGCGACGGGCGAGACCACGCGGCGACGACCACTGGTGAGAACCACCGGCGAGAGGCAGGGTAAGCCGAGAGAAGAAGAAGGGAGTAATGAGAGTGGGATATTCGCTGCGAAATTGGTCATGAGGTTTGAGGTAGAAATGTTTGGTCTGAGTTAAAGTTGCAGCGAAAAAAATTACAAATATGTTATTGCAGGGGGCTTTTACCATGTACGCTGCAAAATAAAAGGTCTATTGCAGGGGGCTTTTACTATGTACGCTGCAAAAATCTCTTTTGCAGGGGGCAATTAATTTGTACGCTGCAACAACCCTTTAAAGGGTTTGACCCGCGTTGACCGACTGGTTGTTGAAGCGTATTAATACTTGTACGCTGCAACAAGGGGGTTGCAACAGGGGTTTTTTCTACTAGTGACTTCAAAGTCCGTCTTGAAAATCTCCGTGGGAGGCACCATTTTCTTCAAATAGGATAAGCTATAATTAAAACTAATTACAACTATTTGATGGTACGCAGACCATATTTGAATTGAAAAACAACTCTGGTACTTTAGACCAATTACATTCAAATTAATGGTACGCAGACCATATTTTCTATCCTATTTGGGACATACTAGTCACTTCATAACCTGCAAAACAGTACATATACAATATATACCATTCACCCATTCATTATCATGAATGGCCCACATAGCTGGTTAGTAAAACACATTATGCATCACATAAACATTTGCAGCAATTAATCAAGGGCACCAATAATCTACAAATTATTCAGTCCTTATTAATTCTAATCAAGTTGTTTTAACCTTAAGGATTTGTAGACCTAATCAAGAGTTTATGACTAAAAAGGGCTCCCACTTAAACCAATAAATTCATATGCTTTACTAATTTTAAACATAAAAATGTATTTCTAGTCTAACCGGAAACATACAAATTTAATTAAAATTTAAAGCTCATATAAATTTATAATTGAATCCACAAAGTTTAATTTAATTTCAGTCGTATTTAAATTAATTCATGATTTTAATTTTAGTAAAATAATTAGAATAAATAAAATTTATTATAATTACAATATTCAAAATTAAAATCCAAGAAAATAATTTAAATTATTAATTTTAAAATTAATTAAAATTACGTAAACTGAAAATTTCAAACTAAAATTTCAAAACGATCTAATCGCAACGCAACAACCCCACGCAACGTACGCCCATGGGCCACACGCACACAGCCATCGCTGGCCATTTGCGCGTAGCCCATGCGCTGCGTCGCATCGCTGCTGCTGCTCTCCTTCGCAAGGTATCACGCGATCTGGTGCTCGCTGCGCGCGCGCCAGCGCTCGATGCACGCGAGCCATCGCTCGCTGCGTTCGCTCGCCAGCGCTCGCTTCTTGCGAGCCAGCGCTCGCTGCACGCGCTCACTCCATGCGAGCCAACGCTCGCTGCGCGCGCTCGCCAGCGCTCGCTTCATGGGAGCCATCGCTCGCTGCGCGAGGCATCGACGCTGGGCGTAGCACTCGTGGCACGCGAGCTTGCGCTCGCTTCGCGCGAGGCTCCGCACGCTTGCGCGAGGCAGTGTGCGCTGTGGCGCAGCTCGCTTGCTGCCCACACGCGACTACTGTGCCTTGCTTTCGCCCTCGCCCATTCGTCCATTGCTCACAGCCCACGACACAAGGCAGGGCTGCTGCCTTGTGCTCGTGCACCATGGCCTTGCTCATTGTATTCGTGCCGCATGGGCGACGAGCTCCCTTGTTCGTCGTCACATGCCCGCACTATACAACACCCCTTAAGGCTAACACGTAGCGTCCATTGCTTTGTGCGTGTAAGTTATATGAGCGAATCGCATAAAATTTAAAAATTTATATTTAAAATTAATGACAAATTAATAAATAATATTAATTTCATAATTTTAGGGCGAAAAATCGAAAATTTATTATTCAATTGATTTCCGATTAACATGGATTCAAGTCTAGGTCATAAAAATTTAAAATTTTGCATAAATTTACAATTTTTATGGTGGTTTTAATCATAGCTATCTAATTAAATCATAATTAATTATGAAAATCAAATTAATTCTAAATTATTCTAATTTTCAACAAATTAATCATAATTACAAATTAGATTGCATAATTAACAAGGCTAGGCATTCAAACTTGTTAAACATATACAATAGGTCAAACAAAAATTCAAGATTTATCAACAAGAATCGCAAATATTTAATTTAACATCTTAAATTTACGAAATTTTGCATTCGAAAAACTAAAACCTCCGAAAAGTCATAGTTAGGCTTCGAATTTGAGAATTCTGGGTTCGGCAGAAAAATGTAATTTTTGTCAAAATTTTAGAATGCCTTTTACATGCGGAATTGACACAAAAATCACTCGATTTGGATGAGTAACGAAGAAACTGCCGAAAAACTGCGTACGTATAATTAAATAAACGCAATTTGCAATTAATTAACAATTACGAAAATTAATCACCCCTTTTAATTCTTGCAAATTTGTAATATTTAACCATGTTCATGCAATTTAGATTATGAAAATAATAAGAGGCTCGTGATACCACTGTTAGGTTATGATACATATGACAATTCATAAATCATGCGGAAAAACCATAAAGCCAGGAAAACATATTATTTACACATAATCATTTAGCATAGTTTAGATGCATACTCTTTGTTGCGTGCCCTCCCTAGTTGCGCCCGAACCGAACAAGAACAAGTCTTTAGGACTCCAAGTGTCGTCCCTCCGTAGATAGTCCACAGCACGTCCGGATCCGCCTTAAGATTGACCAACTAGAATCGCCCTTAAGGTACTCTGAATTTTCGGCACTTTATACGCAACTGTATGACTGAATTTTGCTCTCAAAAACTCACTTTGAATACTTGAATGCTCGATATAAATATGTGACCCTAGGCACCTATTTATAGAGTTATGGAAAAGGATTCGGAATCCTATTAGGATACTAATTTATTTAATTATAATCCTACTAGGACTCTAATTAAATAAACTAAATCTTTTAGGATTAGATTTAATCATATGACAAATCCCGGTAGCTTCAGGATTCGAGTAGCACACAAACACACACGCACGCACAGCAGCCCACGAGGGGCGCCATGCGCGCGCACGCAGCCCACGAGCTCGCAGCCCACTGCCGCAAGCCCACACGCTGCCGTAGCCTTGGCGCGCGCTGGGCCTGCCTTGCGGTGGGCCTGGCGCAGCCTTGGCTGGTGCGTTTGTGGCGCGCTGGCTTGCTGGGCGATGGCCCGGCTTCGTGCTGGGCCTTCGTCTGGCAGGCCTCGTCCGATGCTAATTCGTACGATACGCTAATTCGTACGACGCGCTTCCGATTAAATTCCCGATTCCGGAATTTATTTCCGATACGAACAATATTTATTATTTCCGATTCCGGAATTCATTTCCGATACGAACAATATTCAATATTTCCGATTCCGGAATCAATTTCCGTTTCGATCAAATATTTAATATTTCCGTTTCCGGAATTATTTTCCGATTCCGATAATATTTCCGATTCTGACAATATTTCCGTTTCCGGCAATATTTCCGATTCCGGCAATATTTCCATTTCCGATAATATTTTCCGATACGTACCATGTTTCCGTTTCCGGCAACATCTATGACTTGGATAATATTTATTTTCCCATACGATCCATATTTCCGTTTCCGGCAATATGATCGTTTCCGGAGTATTCATTTCTTGCCTGTGACGATCTCAGCTCCCACTGAAACCAAGATCCGTCGATTCCGAATATCCATAGATGGAGTATTTAATGCCATTAAATACTTGATCCGTTTACGTACTATTTGTGTGCCCCACGGGTTCAGTCAAGAATAAGCTGTGGATTAATATCCTTAATTCCACTTGAACTGAAGCGGCCTCTAGCTAGGCATTCAGCTCACTTGATCTCACTGAATTATTAACTTGTTAATTAATACTGAACCGCATTTATTAGACTTAACATAGAATGCATACTTGGACCAAGGGCATTATTTCCTTCAGTCTTCTGCCTCAACGGGGGTGCAGTAAGCTGGAAAAGTGCTAAGCAAAGCACCATTCGGATTCTATAACTGAAGCGGAGTACATTGCTGCACATGAAGCAGCAAAGGAAGCTATATGGCTAAGGAAGTTCTTAATTGAACTTGGTGTAGTCCCCTCCATTAAAGGACCAATAGCCCTGTATTGTGATAATAACGGAGCTATTGCACAGGCAAAGGAGCCTAGATACCACCAGAGAGTCAAGCATGTACTTCGTAGATTTCACCTTCTACGAGAGTTCGTTGAAAGAAAAGAAGTCGAGATAAACAAGATTGGAACTGATGACAACATATCAGATCCATTAACTAAACCTCTGCCGCAGGCGAAGCACAACTCGCACACTGCAGCTATGGGAATCAAGCATATTGGAGAATGGCTTTGATATCCCTGTTTAATGTTTTAAAGTTTTAGAGTTTAAATCTTTGTAAAACATTATTGGTTAATCATTAACAATAAATGAAGAGAATTCATTTTTCCATTTAATTTGTGGTTTATTAAATGACGAGTCCCTTCAATTTGACGATGTATTCAAGATAGACTGTCTGGACCAGTCCTGTGACTAAGAAATGTCTATCAAGTGAACTTGAATGTCAAAGGTTGAAAATGGTCCCTAGTTGGAGTTTTCTATAAAATTGGCGCATAGAAAACTTTAGACGACTAGAATGCAAGATGACTAGTAGTTCTGTTTCTTGAACTATGTGGACATGGCAATGTCATAATCATTTGCATAGATACTTACTTTGGGAAGACTAGTATCGGACAAGACCTATGAAACTTTACTGTAAGAGATGAAAATCTGTCATAAGTAAATTTCATTAAAATTATTAGACACTAAATCCTCAATACCTGAGTGATTTGAGATTACTTGTTTGAGAACTGGTTGCTTTGACGTTGACCAACCGTCGCACCGTAAAAGGAGGCTATAAAGGCAACGCTCTGGTAATGACCTATCAAACGAAGTCTAATCTCAAGATTGCAAGATTGGGATTGTCCTCCCATAAATCGGGATGAGATGCTTAAAAGTTGTACGTATCGGAAAATATTATCGGAAATGAAAATATTGCCGGAATCGGAAATATTGCCGGAAACGGAAATATTGTCAGAATCGGAAATATTATCGGAATCGGAAAATAATTCCGGAAACGGAAATATTAAATATTTGTTCGAAACGGAAATTAATTCCGGAATCGGAAATAATAAATATTGTTCGTATCGGAAATAAATTCCGGAATCGGGAATTTAATCGGAAGCGCGTCGTACGAATTAGCATCGGACGAGACTTGCTAGACGAAGGCCCAGCACGAAGCCAGGCCTACGCTCAGCAAGCCCAAGCGCCCAAAAACACGCTGCCAAGCCACGCCCGGTCCAGCGCAAGGCCAGGCCCAGCAATGGCCTTGGCGCGCGCGCGGGGCTGCGACGAGTGGGCTAGCGCTGTGCGTGGGCCGCAAGGCCTGCGTGCGGTGCTAGCGTATCACTCGAAGTGTGTTACTCGAATCCTAAGGCTACCGGGATTTTTCATATGATTAAATCTAATCCTAAAAGATTTAGTTTGTTTAATTAGAGTCCTAGTAGGATTATAATTAAATAAATTAGTATCCTAATAGGATTCCAAATCCTTTTCCATAACTCTATAAATAGGTGCCTAGGGTCACATATTTACATAGAGTATTCAAGTATTCAAAATGATTTTTTGAGAGCAAAAATTCAGTCATACAATTGCCTAATAAGTGCCGAAAATTCTAAGTACCTTAAGGTCGATCCTGGTTGGTCAAGCTTAAGGCGGATCCGGACATGCTGTGGACTATCTACGGAGGGACGACACTTGGAGTCCTAAAGACTTGTTCTTGTTCGGTTCGGGCGCAGCTAGGGAAGGCACGCAACAAAGAGTATGCATCTAAACTATGCTAAATGATTATGTGTAAATAATATGCTTTCCTAGCTTTATGGTTTTTCCGCATGATTTATGAATTGTCATATGTATCATAACCTAACACTTATGGTGCGTGGGGGCAAGTTCAAGAAATCTGGAAAGAAGAGGAATGCTAAGAAAGGTGGCAAGAAAGCCAGCCCAACTAAGAAAACTGGTGCCAAGTCTGAAAAGAGGAAGGTCAGTCAACCCACTTCTGAATCCGAATGCTTCTACTGCAAGAAGAAGGGGCATTCGAAGAGAGATTGCTTGAAGCTAAAGGAAGATCAGAAGAACGGAACAGTCGTTCCATCTTCAGGTATTTTCGTTATAGACTGTATACTTTCTAATTCAACTTCTTGGGTATTAGATACAGGTTGTGGCTCACACTTATGTTAAGCAAGGGTGAAGTCAACCTACGAGTGGAAAATGGAGCACGGATTGCTGCATTAGCTGTAGGAACTTATTATTTGTCGTTGCCCTCTGGGCTAGTTTTGGAACTGGAAGAGTGTTTCCATGTTCCAAGTCTTACTAAAAACATCATTTCTGTTTCTTGCTTAGATGCTAAGGGATTTTCCTTTATAATAAAAGACAATAGTTGTTCGTTTTATTTTAAAGAGATGTTTTATGGATATGCTAGATTAGTCAATGGACTTTATTTATTAGATCACGACAAACAAGTTTATAACATAAATACCAAGAAGGCCAAAAAGGATGATTCAGATCTCACCTATCTGTGGCATTGTCGATTAGGCCATATTAACTTGAAACGTATGGAAAGACTTCAAAAGGAAGGACTTCTAGAACCATTTGACTTAGAGGATTATGGTAAGTGCGAATCATGTTTACTTGGCAAAATGACAAAACAAACTTTCTCTAAAGTTGGAGAACGAGCAACTGAACTATTGGGTTTAATCCATACAGATGTATGTGGACCAATGTGTACAAATGCTAGAGGTTGTTTCAGCTACTTTATCACTTTCACTGATGACATCAGTAGATATGGTTATGTCTACCTAATGAAGCATAAGTCTGAATCCTTTGACAAATTCAAGGAATTTCAGAGTGAAGTAGAGAATCAATTAGGCAAGAAGAATAAAGCATTGCGGTCTGATAGAGGCGGTGAATATCTGAGCTATGAATTTGATGACCATCTGAAAGAATGTGGAATTCAATCAGAATTGACTTCTCCTGGAACACCACAATGGAACGGTGTGTCCGAACGGAGGAACAGAACCTTGCTAGACATGGTTAGGTCAATGATGGGTCAGGCTGAACTTCCAATAGAATTTTGGGGACATGCACTAAATACAGCTGCACTCACTATAAATAGAGCTCCGTCTAAAGCTGTTGAAAAGACTCCATATGAGTTATGGTTTGGAAAGCCTCCAAATGTGTCTTTTCTTAAGATTTGGGGATGTGAAGTATACGTCAAGCGATTAATTTCAGACAAACCTCATCCAAAATCTGACAAATGTATCCTTGTTTGCTATCCAAAGGAAACAAAGGGGTATTACTTCTACAATACATCTGAGAACAAGGTGTTTGTTGCTCGAGATGGTATCTTTTTGGAAAAGAATAACATTTCCAAAATAACAAGTGGGAGAAAAGTAGACCTCGAAGAAATTCGAGTCGAACAACAAACTCTAGAGAATGCTCAAGATGACATTCAAGATGAAAGTCAGAGATCTTTAGAAGTATCTGGTGAGAATCATGGTCAATCTAGAGATGTAACCCCGCGTAGATCGCAGAGATATAGATCTCAACCGGAAAGGTACTTAGGTATTTCCTAATATTATTAATGCCAAAATTTACACTTGAATGAACCCGTCGGGTCACACAATTAATATGTGAACATTTCAAGTATTTAGGTAAATATATTATTTAGTAAATACTCTAATAGATGGATACTCGAAAATGATGGATGTTGGTTTCAGTGGGAGCTAAAAAAATAATCAATAGGAAAAATCGAGAATATGTTGTCAGAAACGAAGATGTTGTCGGAAACCGAAACATTATTCCAATAAAAAATATTTTTGGAAATCAAAAATATTACCTGAAACGGCATTATTGTTCGAATAAAAAATATAAGCGAAATCGGAAACACGAAGCTTATGAGCCCAAAGCACAGGCCAAGGGCCGCGTGCATCACAATCCATGGACGAGGTAAGCCCACGAGCTCGCCGCAAGGCAAGCCCATGGGCGTGCCATGAGCAGCGCTAGCACGAAGCCTGCCCAGGGTTAGCGCAAGGCCTGTGTCGCGCGAGCAAGCAACGGAGCAAGCAACGCATCGCCAACCCATACGACACGCAAGACAAGCCAGCGCAACGCGCACAGTAGTGCAACGCGCTTGGGTCAACCTGTAATGCACCGTATTTTTATTATTTTATAAATTTAGTTTTAATATATTTATAATAATTTAATAAAATATTTTAAAAGTATTTATATGATTATTAAATCATAGAAATAATAAAAAGAGAAGTTAAGTGCATTTAATATTTATTAAATTTATTAAATGTATTTTATAAAAGAAAAGATTATAAATATTTCCCTAATAGGAAATAGTTTTAATTAAAGAGGATGAAGGGAATAAAATATGATAGGATGTCGGTAGACACCTAATTTGTGTCTCCCCTTTGGGATGATGACGAAACCATTATCCTTGTTAGGCGATTGGAGTAACTCCAGGCGGAAATCCCAATTGCTAATAATACCTCCGAAATACAAAGTCAAAAATCCAATCCCCGAGGCCGTTCCCCTCCCGGAACTAGGTACAAAATACAACTTCCAAAATTCAATTTCAAAATCCAAGTTCAATCTCAACTAGTGGACCATCCCATTGGTCTTACTAGGCCTTTTCCACTCAAAATCATATAAGGCAAGTCAAATTCGGGCGCCGACCCACAAAACCGAGAATGCCGGGCCCCGCCCCGTAAAACTGGAATTCAAAAACCCGAGAAAGGTTTGTTTTTAGACGCAAATTCAAGCCTTAACCTCCAAGCAAGCACTACGTGCCAAAAATCGTACTATTCGTACGAAGGTACACCAATACAAGACAAATCAAGGATGGCATCTTTCCGTCTTTTTTGGCGGCATTCAGCCCACGTCAGCAGCGCCTAGCGCTGGCCTGGCGCCAGGCGCTGGCGTGTGCTAGCGTTTTACACCATTTCCCTCCTATAAATACCCCTCATATCCTTAGAAAAAGGGAGAGCACAACAGATACAAACTTCGACATTACTACTCACAATACAAACTTCAAAACTCTTCAAAACACACGCAAAAAGTCCTAAATTCAAGAGCAACTGGGAGCTCGAGCCTAAGCTTAACTAGGTAAATCCGAATCCCATTTCAATTAATCATGCTATTTTGATTTCAAATGATTAGAAAGTTGGTGTTTTTTTGTCATAAAAAACACCACTTGCAACAATCATACATGCTTTTTCAAAAATACAAACTTTTTCAAAATACGATTTGGATAATATTTATATTTCCGATACGATCCATATTTCCGTTTCCGGCAATATCATCGTTTCCGGAGTATTCATTTCTTGCTTGTGACGATCTCAGCTCCCACTGAAACCGAGATCCGTCGATTCCAAATATCCATAGATAGAGTATTTATTGCCATTAAATACTTGATCCGTTTACGTACTATTTGTGTGACCCTACGGGTTCAGTCAAGAGTAAGCTGTGGATTAATATCATTAATTCCACTTGAACTGAAGCGGCCTCTAGCTAGGCATTCAGCTCACTTGATCTCACTGAATTATTAACTTGTTAATTAATACTGAACCGCATTTATTAGACTTAACATTGAATGCATACTTGGACCAAGGGCATTATTTCCTTCAGTCTCCCACTTGTCCTTAGGGACAAGTGTGCATTTCGTAATTCCTTTGTCGCTCGATGCTTGCTCTTGAACATAAGGTAAGAGTTGCCATCCTTATTATGTCCAGAGATGTTTCTCGGTTTCAGAGTTCAACTGATCAAATAAACAGATAATCATAGCCTATGATTCATCCGAGCACGGCCATACATTTCACAGTTTCTAGCTCTCCGAGTGGCCTTGTACAACTTTTAAGCATCTCATCCCGATTTATGGGAGGACAATCCCAATCTTGAGATTAGACTTCGTTTGATAGGTGATTACCTGAGCGTTGCCTTTATAGCCTCCTTTTACGGTGCGACGGTTGGTCAACGTCAAAGCAACCAGTTCTCAAACAAGTAATCTCAAATCACTCAGGTATTGAGGATTTAGTGTCTAATAATTTTAATGAAATTTACTTATGACAGATTTTCATCTCTTACAGTAAAGTTTCATAGGTCTTGTCCGATACTAGTATTCCCAAAGTAAGTATCTATGCAAATGATTATGACATTGCCATGTCCACATAGTCCAAGAAACAGAACTACTAGTCATCTTGCATTCTAATCGTCTAACGTTTTCTATGCGTCCAATTTTATAGAAAACTCCGACTAGGGACCATTTTCAACCTTTGACATTCAAGTTCACTTGATAGACATTTCTTAGTCACAGGACTGGTCCTGACAATCTATCTTGAATATATCGTCAAATTGAAGGGACTCATCATTTAATAAACCACAAATTAAATGGAAAAATGAATTCTCTTCATTTATTGTGAATGATTAACCAATACTGTTTTACAAAGATTTAAACTCTAAAACTTTAAAACATTAAACAAGGATATCAAAGCCATTCTCCAATATGCTTGATTCCCATAGCTGCAGTGTGCGAGTTGTGTTTCTCCTGCGCCAGAGGTTTAGTCAATGGATCTGATATGTTGTCATCAGTTCCAATCTTGCTTATCTCGACTTCTTTTCTTTCAACGAACTCTCGTAGAAGGTGAAATCTACGAAGTACATGCTTGACTCTCTAGTGATGTCCAGGCTCCTTCGCCTGTGCAATAGCTCCGTTATTATCACAATACAGGGCTATTGGTCCTTTAATGGAGGGGACTACACCAAGTTCACCTATGAACTTCCTTAGCCATATAGCTTCCTTTGCTGCTTCATGTGCAGCAATGTACTCCGCTTCAGTTGTAGAATCCGCAATGGTGCTTTGCTTAGCACTTTTCCAGCTTACTGCTCCTCCGTTGAGGGAGAAGACAAACCCAGACTGTGATCTGAAATCATCTTTGTCGGTTTGGAAACTTGCGTCCGTATAGCCTTTAACAATTAATTCATCATCTCCACCATAGACCAGGAAGTCATCTTTGTGCCTTTTCAGGTACTTCAGAATATTCTTGGCAGCAGTCCAATGCGCCTCTCCTGGGTCTGACTGGTATCTGCTCGTAGCACTGAGTGCATACGCAACATCCGGGCGTGTACATATCATAGCATACATTATTGAACCAATCAATGATGCATATGGAATCCCATTCATTCGTCTACGCTCATCAAGTGTTTTTGGGCACTGATTCTTGCTTAGAGTCATTCCATGAGACATGGGTAGGTAGCCTCGCTTGGAGTCCGCCATCTTGAACCTATCAAGCACCTTATTGATATAAGTGCTTTGACTAAGTCCAATCATTTTTTTAGATCTATCTCTGTAAATCTTGATGCCCAATATGTACCGTGTTTCTCCTAGATCTTTCATCGAAAAACATTTCCCAAGCCAAATCTTAACAGAGTTCAACATAGGAATGTCATTTCCGATAAGTAATATGTCATCGACATACAATACTAGGAAAGCAATTTTGCTCCCACTGACCTTCTTGTATACACAAGATTCGTCTGCGTTCTTGATGAAACCAAAGTCACTGACTGCTTCATCAAAACGTATATTCCAGCTCCTGGATGCCTACTTCAATCCGTAGATTGACTTCTTTAGCTTGCATAACTTTTTAGCATTCTTTGGATCCTCAAAACCTTCAGGCTGTGTCATAAACACAGTTTCTGTTAAAACGCCGTTTAAGAAAGCAGTTTTGACATCCATCTGCCATATTTCGTAATCGTAATATGCAGCGATTGCTAACATTATACGAATAGATTTTAGCATTGCAACTGGTGAAAAGGTTTCATCGTAATCCACACCATGGACTTGCCTGTAACCTTTTGCAACCAATCTAGCTTTGAAAACTTCAAGTTTCCCATCCTTGTCTTTTTTCAGTTTGAAAACCCATTTGCTTCCAATGGCTTGGTAGCCATCTGGCAAATCGACCAAATCCCATACTTAGTTTTCAGACATGGAGTCTAATTCAGATTGCATGCCTTCTTGCCATTGCTTGGAGCTAGGGCTCGTCATAGCTTGTTTGTAAGTCGCAGGTTCATCACTTTCAAGTAATAGAACGTCATAGCTCTCGTTCGTCAAAATACCTAAGTACCTTTCTGGTTGAGATCTATATCTTTGCGATCTACGCGGGGTAACATTTCTAGATTGACCATGATTCTCACCAGATTCTTCTAAGATCTCTGAGTTTCATCCTGAATGTCATCTTGAGCATTCTCTAGAGTTTGTTGTTCGACTCGAATTTCTTCGAGGTCTACTTTTCTCCCACTTGTCATTTTGGAAATGTGATCTTTGTCCAAAAAGACACCATCTCGAGCAACAAACACCTTGTTCTCAGATGTATTGTAGAAGTAATACCCCTTTGTTTCCTTTGGATAGCCCACAAGGATACATTTGTCAGATTTTGGATGAAGTTTGTCTGAAATTAATCGTTTGACGTATACTTCACATCCCCAAATCTTAAGAAAAGACACTTTTGGAGGCTTTCCAAACCATAATTCATATGGAGTCTTTTCGACAGCTTTAGACGGAGCTCTATTTATAGTGAGTGCAGCTGTATTTAGTGCATGTCCCCAAAATTCTAATGGAAGTTCGGCCTGACCCATAATTGACCTGACCATGTCTAGCAAGGTTCTGTTCCTCCGTTCCGACACACCGTTCCATTGTGGTGTTCCTGGAGGAGTCAATTCTGATAGAATTCCACATTCTTTCAGATGGTCATCAAATTCATAGCTCAGATATTCACCGCCTCTGTCAGACCGCAGTGCCTTAATCTTCTTGCCTAATTGGTTCTCTACTTCACTCTGAAATTCCTTGAATTTGTCAAAGGATTCAGACTTATGCTTCATTAGGTAGACATAACCATATCTACTGAAGTCATCAGTGAAAGTGATAAAGTAGCTGAAACCACCTCTAGCATTTGTACTCATTGGTCCACATACATCTGTATGGATTAAACCCAATAGTTCATTTGCTCTTTCTCCAACTTTAGAGAAAGGTTGCTTTGTCATTTTGCCAAGTAAACATGATTCGCATTTACCATAATCCTCTAAGTCAAATGGTTCTAGAATTCCTTCCTTTTGAAGTCTTTCTAAGCGTTTCAAGTTTATATGGACTATCTACGAAGGGACGACATTTGGAGTCCTAAAGACTTGTTCTTGTTCGGTTCGGGCGCAGCTAGGGAAGGCACGCAACAAAGTGTATGCATCTAAACTATGCTAAATGATTATGTGTAAATAATATGCTTTCCTGGCTTTATGGTCTTTCCGCATGATTTATGAATTGTCATATGTATCATAACCTAACAGTGGTATCACGAGCCTCTTATTATTTTCATAATCTAAATTGCATGAACATGGTTAAATATTACAAATTTGCAAGAATTAAAAGGGGTGATTAATTTTCGTAATTGTTAATTAATTGCAAATTGCGTTTATTTAATTATACGTACGCAGTTTTTCGGCAGTTTCTTCGTTACTCATCCAAATCGAGTGATTTTTGTGTCAATTCCGCATGAAAAAGGCATTCTAAAATTTTGACAAAACTAATATTTTTCGGCCGAACCCAGAATTCTCAAATTCGAAGCATAACTATGACTTTTTGGAGGTTTTAGTTTTTCGAATGCAAAATTTCGTAAATTTAAGATGTTAAATTAAATATTTGCGATTCTTGTTGATAAATCTTGAATTTTTGATTGACCTACTGTATATGTTTAACAAGTTTGAATGCCTAGCCTTGTTAATTATGAAATCTAATTTGTAATTATGATTAATTTGTTGAAAATTGGAATAATTTAGAATTAATTTGATTTTCATAATTAGTTATAATTTAATTAGAAACCTATGATTAAAAACCACCATAAAAATTGTAAATTTATGTTAAATTTTAAACTTTTATACCTAGACTTGAATCCATGTTAATCGGAAATCAATTAAATAATAAATTTCCGATTTTTCGCCCTAAAATTATGAAATTAATATTATTTATTAATTTGTCATTGATTTTGAATATAAATTTTTAATTTTATGCGACTCGCTCATATAACTTGCACGCACAAAGCAATGGACGCTACGTGTTACCCTTAAGGGGTGTTGTATAGTGCGGGCATGCGACGACGAGCAAGGGAGCTCGTCGCCCATGCGGTATGAATGCAGCGAGCAAGGGCATGGTGCACGAGCACAAGGCAGCAGCCCTGCCTTGTGTCGTGGGCTATGAGCAATGGGCGTGTGGGCAGGGGCGAGAGCAAGGCACGAGCAGTCGCGTGTGGGCAGCAAGCGTGCTGCGCCACAGCGCGCACTGCCTCGCGCGAGCATGCGGAGCCTCGCGCGCAGCTATGTGGGCCATTCATGATAATGAATGGGTGAATGGTATATATTGTATATGTACTGTTTTGCAGGTTATGAAGTGACTAGTATGGCCCAAATAGGATAGAAAATATGGTCTGCGTACCATTAATTTGAATGTAATTGGTCTAAAGTACCAAAGTTGTTTTTCAATTCAAATATGGTCTGCGTACCATCAAATAGTTGTAATTAGTTTTAATTATAGCTTATCCTATTTGAAGAAAATGGTGCCTCCCACGGAGATTTTCAAGACGGACTTTGAAGTTAAAGCTTCAAAATGAAGTCGGGCCATACTAGATCTCATTTATCTTATGCATGTTTTAAGTTATTTATTGCTTTTAAATATGTCTTAAAATGCATGAGATCAAAAGCTTGATTATGTTGCATGATTAAGGATTTTAGTTCACTTAAAATCTAACCAACATAGTAAGAGCCTTAAGTTCCAAACTTAAAAATTGACTTAAAAGGTGCCATGCCAAAATATACACTTGCTTGGATATCCTTTACATCAATCTAGTAATAGTTTTCGCTCAGCGAGGTGTTACTTATTGGTCCTAAAGGGGCAAGGTACACAAATAATTGTGAGTATATGTTAGTTTTGGTGAAACTCAACGATATAAGTAAGGAGTCCTTTTATGTCGTGGCAAAATCGATAGGTTTACCTAATAAGTTCTTAGACGTACCTATCAACCAAGAATAGTTTCTAGACTATTAGCAAAAGGCTTTTGCTTACCTAAGATGTTTTAGGATTAAGTCGACAAACTGTGCTTAGTTCTTCAATGATTTTAGGATCTTGGAATCATTTTATTCACACCTGCCGGAACACATAAATTGAATAAAATGCTTAATGAACATTGAATTATGCATATATGCTAGAATTTATGTTTATTAAGAGAAACTGTGAATGGTTATTTATTTGTTTATTCCTTTCAATTGTAGTTTTAACTATGGCAAACAACAATTCATTCAACATTCGATCAATTCTCGAAAAGGAGAAGTTGAGCGGGAAAAAACTTCCTTGACTGGCAAAGGAACTTGCAAATAGTTCTTATGCAGGAAGAAAAGGAGTATTTCCTAGAAGAGGCGATGCCCGAAGCCGCAGGCGACGGGGTCACTCAGGCAGCCCTCAATCGTTGGATTGATGCCAACAAGGATGTGAAATGTCCAATGCTCGCCACCATGAGTGCAGATCTGCAGAAAACGTTCATCAACTCAGATGCTTTCACAATCATCAGTGAGTTGTAGAACATGTTCCAAGATCTGGCTCGAGTCGAAAGATTCGAGACTCATAGGCAAATTCTTGAGACCAAGCTTAAGAAAGGCGAGCCCGTAAGTCCACATGTTCTCAAAATGATTGGACTCATTGAGAATATGAGTCGGCTGGATCAGCAATATTCTCAGGAAATGGCTATAGACACCATCCTCCATTCTCTTCATAGCGGGTATGATCAGTTCAAACTGAACTACAGTATGAATAGTCTGGACAAAACGCTCACTGAGCTTCACGGTATGCTGAAAACCGCTGAAAAGACACTCAAAAGTGATAAGCAGGATGTGCTTATGGTGCGTGGGGGCAAGTTCAAGAAATCTGGAAAGAAGAGGAATGCTAAGAAAGGTGGCAACAAGGCCAGCCCAACTAAGCAAACTGGCGCCAAACCTGTAAAAAGGAAGGTCAGTCAAACCACTTCTGAATCCGAATGCTTCTACTGCAAGAAGAAGGGGCATTGGAAGAGAGATTGCTTGAAGCTAAAGGAAGATCAGAAGAATGAAATAGTCGTTCCATCTTCAGGTATTTTCGTTATAGACTGTATACTTGCTAATTCAACTTCTTGGGTATTAGATACAGGTTGTGGCTCACACTTATGTTCCAATCCACAGGGACTAAGAAGAAGTAGAAAGTTAAGCAAGGGTGAAGTCGACCTACGAGTGGGAAATGGAGCACGGATTGCTGCATTAGCTGTAGGAACTTATTATTTGTCGTTGCCCTCCGGGCTAGTTTTGGAACTGGAAGAATGTTTTCATGTTCCAAGTCTTACTAAAAACATCATTTCGGTTTCTTGCTTAGATGCTAATGGATTTTCCTTTTTAATAAAAGACAATAGTTGTTCGTTTTATTTTAAAGAGATGTTTTATGGGTCTGCTAGATTAGTCAATAGAATTTATTTATTAGATCACGACAAACAAGTATATAACATAAATACCAAAAAGGCCAAAAAGGATGATTCAGATCTCACCTATCTGTGGCATTGTCGATTAGGCCATAAAAACTTGAAACGCTTAGAAAGACTTCAAAAGGAAGGAATTCTAGAACCATTTGACTTAGAGGATTATGGTAAATGCGAATCATGTTTATTTGGCAAAATGACAAAGCAACCTTTCTCTAAAGTTGGAGAAAGAGCAAATGAACTATTGGGTTTAATCCATACAGATGTATGTGGACCAATGAGTACAAATGCTAGAGGTGGTTTCAGCTACTTTATCACTTTCACTGATGACTTCAGTAGATATGGTTATGTCTACCTAATGAAGCATAAGTCTGAATCCTTTGACAAATTCAAGGAATTTCAGAGTGAAGTAGAGAATCAATTAGGCAAGAAGATTAAGGCACTGCGGTCTGACAGAGGCGGTGAATATCTGAGCTATGAATTTGATGACCATCTGAAAGAATGTGGAATTCTATCAGAATTGACTCCTCCTGGAACACCACAATGGAACGGTGTGTCGGAACGGAGGAACAGAACCTTGCTAGACATGGTCAGGTCAATGATGGGTCAGGCCAAACTTCCATTAGAATTTTGGGGACATGCACTAAATACAGCCGCACTCACTATAAATAGAGCTCCGTCTAAAGCTGTCGAAAAGACTCCATATGAATTATGATTTGGAAAGCCTCCAAATGTGTCTTTTCTTAAGATTTGGGGATGTGAAGTATACGTCAAACGATTAATTTCAGAAAAACTTCATCCAAACGATTAATTCTTCAATGGGTTTTAGGATCTTGAAATCATTTTATTCACACCTGCCGGAACACATAACTTGAATAAAATGCTTAATGAACATTGAATTATGCATCTATGCTAGAATTTAAGTTTATTAAGAGAAATTGTGAATGATTATTTATTTGTTTATTCTTTTTCAATTGTAGTTTTAATAATGGCAAACAACAATTCATTCAACATTCGATCAATTCTCGAAAAGGAGAAGTTGAGCGGGAAAAACTTCCTTGACTGGCAAAGGAACTTGCAAATAGTTCTTATGCAGGAAGAAAAAGAGTATGTCCTGGAAGAGGCGATGCCCGAAGCCGCAGGCGACGGGGTCACTCAGGCAGCCCTCAATCGTTGGATAGATGCCAACAAGGATGTGAAATGTCTAATTCTCGCAACCATGAGTGCAGATCTGCAGAAAACTTTCATCAACTCAGATGCTTTCACGATCATCAGTGAGTTAAAAAACATGTTCCAAGATCTGGCTCGAGTCGAAAGATTCGAGACTCATAGGCAAATTCTTGAGACCAAGCTTAAGAAAGGCGAGCCCGTAAGTCCACATGTTCTCAATGATTGGACTCATTGAGAATATGAGTCGGCTGGATCAGCAATTCTCTCAGGAAATGGTTGTAGACACCATCCTCCATTCTCTTCATAACGGGTACGATCAGTTCAAACTAAACTACAGTATGAATAGTCTGGACAAAACGCTCACTGGGCTTCACGGTATGCTGAAGACCGCTGAAAAGACGCTCAAAAGTGATAAGCAAGATGTGCTTATGGTGCGTGGGGGCAAGTTCAAGAAACCTGAAAAGAAGAGGAATGCTAAGAAAGGTGGCAAGAAAGCCAGCCCAACTTGGCAAACTGGCGCCAAGTCTGAAAAGAGGAAGGTCAGTCAACCCACTTCTGAATCCGAATGCTTCTACTGCAAGAAGAAGGGGCATTAGAAGAGAGATTGCTTGAAGCTAAAGGAAGATCAGAAGAACGGAACAGTCGTTCCATCTTCAGGTATTTTCGTTATAGAATGTATACTTGCTAATTCAACTTCTTGGGTATTAGATACAGGTTGTGGCTCACACTTATGTTCTAATCCACAGGGACTAAGAAGAAGTAGAAAGTTAAGCAAGGGTGAAGTCAACCTACGAGTGGGAAATGGAGCAAGGATTGCTGCATTAGCTGTAGGAACTTATTATTTGTCGTTGCCCTCTGGGCTAGTTTTGGAACTGGAAGAGTGTTTCCATGTTCCAAGTCTTACTAAAAACATCATTTCTGTTTCTTGCTTAGATGCTAAGGGATTTTCCTTTTTAATAAAAGACAATAGTTGTTCGTTTTATTTTAAAGAGATGTTTTATGGATCTGCTAGATTAGTCAATGGACTATATTTATTAGATCACGACAAACAAGTTTATAACATAAATACCAAGAAGGCCAAAAAGGATGATTCAGATCTCACCTATTTGTGGCATTGTCGATTAGGCCATATTAACTTGAAACGTATGGAAAGACTTCAAAAGGAAGGTATTCTAGAACCATTTGACTTAGAGGATTATGGTAAGTGCGAATCATGTTTACTTGGCAAAATGACAAAACAAACTTTCTCTAAAGTTGGAGAAAGAGCAACTGAACTATTGGGTTTAATCCATACAGATGTATGTGGACCAATGAGTACAAATGCTAGAGGTGGTTTCAGCTACTTTATCACTTTCACTGATGACATCAGTAGATATGGTTATGTCTACCTAATGAAGCATAAGTCTGAATCCTTTGACAAATTCAAGGAATTTCAAAGTGAAGTAGAGAATCAATTAGGCAAGAAGAATAAAGCATTGCGGTCTGATAGAGGCGGTGAATATCTGAGCTATGAATTTGATGACCATCTGAAAGAATGTAGAATTCAATCAGAATTGACTTCTCCTGGAACACCACAATGGAACGGTGTGTTCGAACGGAGGAACAGAACCTTGCTAGACATGGTTAGGTCAATGATGGGTCAGGCCGAACTTCCAATAGAATTTTGGGGACATGCACTAAATACAGCTGCACTCACTATAAATAGAGCTCCGTCTAAAGCTGTTGAAAAGACTCCATATGAGTTATGGTTTGGAAAGCCTCCAAATGTGTCTTTTCTTAAGATTTGGGGATGTGAAGTATACGTCAAGCGATTAATTTCAGACAAACTTCATCCAAAATCTGACAAATGTATCCTTGTTTGCTATCCAAAGGAAACAAAGGGGTATTACTTCTACAATACATCTGAGAACAAGGTGTTTGTTGCTCGAGATGGTATCTTTTTGGAAAAGAATCACATTTCCAAAATAACAAGTGGGAGAAAAGTAGACCTCGAAGAAATTCGAGTCGAACAACAAACTCTAGAGAATGCTCAAGATGACATTCAAGATGAAACTCAGAGATCTTTAGAAGTATCTGGTGAGAATCATGGTCAATCTAGAGATGTAACCCCGCGTAGATCGCAGAGATATAGATCTCAACCGGAAAGGTACTTAGGTATTTCCTAATATTATTAATGCCAAAATTTACTCATGAATGAACCCGTCGGGTCACACAATTAATATGTGAACATATCAAGTATTTAGGTAAATATATTATTTAGTAAATACTCTAATAGATGGATACTCGAAAATGATGGATGTTGGTTTCAGTGGGAGCTAAAAAAATAATCAATAGGAAAAATCGAGAATATGTAGTCAGAAACGAAGATGCTGTCGGAAACCGAAACATTATTCCAATAAAAAATATTTTTGGAAATCAAAAATATTACCTGAAACGGCATTATTGTTCGAATAAAAAATATTAGCGAAATCGGAAACTCGAAGCTTATGAGCCCAAAGCACAGGCCAAGGGTCGCGTGCATCACAATCCATGGACGAGGTAAGCCCACGAGCTCGCCGCAAGGCAAGCCCATGGGCGTGCCATGAGCAGCGCTAGCACGAAGCCTACCCAGGGTTAGCGCTAGGCCTGTGTCGCGCGAGCAAGCAACGGAGCAAGCAACGCATCGCCAACCCATACGACACGCAAGACAAGCTAGCGCAACGCGCACAGTAGTGCAACGCGCTTGGGTCAACCTGTAATGCCCCGTATTTTTATTATTTTATAAATTTAGTTTTAATATATTTATAATAATTTAATAAAGTATTTTAGAAGTATTTATATGATTATTAAATCATAGAAATAATAAAAAGAGAAGTTAAGTGCATTTAATATTTATTAAATTTATTAAATGTATTTTATAAAAGAAAAGATTATAAATATTTCCCTAATAGGAAATAGTTTTAATTAAAGAGGATGAAGGGATTAAAATATGATAGGATGTCGGTAGACACCTAATTTGTGTCTCCCCTTTGGGATGATGACGAAACCATTATCCTTGTTAGGCGATTGGAGTAACTCCAGGCGGAAATCCCAATTGCTAATAATACCTACGAAATCCAAAGTCAAAAATCCAAGATGGTAATAATAAGGTGCTTGATAGGTTCAAGATGGCAGACTCCAAGCGAGGCTACCTACCCATGTCTCATGGAATGACTCTAAGCAAGACTCAGTGCCCAAAAACACTTGATGAGCGTAGACGAATGAATGGGATTCCATATGCATCATTGATTGGTTCAATAATGTATGCTATGATATGTACACGCCCGGATGTTGCGTACGCACTCATTGCTACGAGCAGATACCAGTCAGACCCAGGAGAGGCGCATTAGACTGCTGCCAAGAATATTCTGAAGTACCTGAAAAGGCAAAAAGATGACTTCCTGGTCTATGGTGGAGATGATGAATTAATTGTTAAAGGCTATACGGACGCAAGTTCCAAACCGACAAAGATGATTTCAGATCACAGTCTGGGTTTGTCTTCTGCCTCAACGGAGGTGCAGTAAGCTGGGAAGTGCTAAGCAAAGCACCATTGTGGATTCTACAACTGAAGCGGAGTACATTGCTGCACATGAAGCAGCAAAGGAAGCTATATGGCTAAGGAAGTTCATAGGTGAACTTTGTGTAGTCCCCTCCATTAAAGGACCAATAGCCCTGTATTGTGATAATAACGGAGCTATTGCGCAGGCAAAGGAGCCTAGACACCACCAAAGAGTCAAGCATGTACTTCGTAGATTTCACCTTCTACGAGAGTTCGTTGAAAGAAAAGAAGTCGAGATAAGCAAGATTGGAACTGATGACAACATACCAGATCCATTGACTAAACCTCTGCCGCAGGCGAAGCACAACTCGCACACTGCAGCTATGGGAATCAAGCATATTGGAGAATGGCTTTGATGTCCTTGTTTGATGGTTTAAAGTTTTAGAGTTTAATACTTTTTAAAACATTATTGGTTAATCATTCACAATAAGTGAATATAATTCATTTTCAATTTAATTTGTGGTTTTTTAAATGATGAGTCCCTTCAATTTGACGAAATATTCAAGATAGACTGTCAGGACCAGTCCTGTGACTAAGAAATGTCTATCAAGTGAACTTGAATGTCAAAAGTTGAAAATGGTCCCTGGTCGGAGTTTTCTATAAAATTGGACGCATAGAAAACGTTAGACGACTAGAATGCAAGATGACTAGTAGTTCTGTTTCTTGAACTATGTGGACATGGCAATGTCATAATTATTTGCATAGATACTACTTTGGGAAGACTAGTATCGGACAGACCTATGAAACTTTACTGCAAGAGATGAAAATCTGTCACAAGTAAATTTCATTAAAATTATTAGACACTAAATCCTCAATACCTGAGTGATTTGAGATTACTTGCTTGAGAACTGGTTACTTTGACGTTGACCAACCGTCGCACCGTAAAAGGAGGCTATAAAGGCAACGCTCAAGTAATCACCTATCAAACGAAGTCCAATCTCAAGATCGCAAGACTGGGATTTGAAGGAAATAATGCCCTTGGTCCAAGTATGCATTCAATGTTAAGTCTAATAAATGCGGTTCAGTATTAATTAACAAGTTAATAATTCAGTGAGATCAAGTGAGCTGAATGCCTAGCTAGAGGCCGCTTCAGTTCAAGTGGAATTAATGATATTAATCCACAGCTTACTCTTGACTGAACCCGTAGGGTCACACAAATAGTACGTAAACGGATCAAGTATTTAATGGCATTAAATACTCCATCTATGGATATTCGGAATCGACGGATCTTGGTTTCAGTGGGAGTTGAGATCGTCACAGGCAAGAAATGAATACTCCGAAAACGATGATATTGCCGGAAACGGAAATATGGATCGTATCGGAAATATAAATATTATCCAAGTCGTAGATGTTGCCGGAAACGGAAACATGGTACGTATCGGAAAATATTATCGGAAATGAATATTGCCGGAATCGGAAATATTGCCGGAAACGGAAATATTGTCAGAATCAGAAATATTATCGGAATCGGAAAAATAATTCCGGAAACGGAAATATTAAATATTTGTTCGAAACGGAAATTGATTCCGGAATCGAAAATGTTAAATATTGTTTGTATCGGAAATGAATTCCGGAACCGGGAATTTAATCGGAAGCGTATCGTACGAATAAGCATCGGACGAGGCCTGCCGGACGAGGGCCCAACACGAAGCCAGGCCATCGCCCAGCAAGCCACACGCATCCAACAACACGCCAATGCCTCGACCAGGCCCAGCGCAAGGCCAGTCCCAGCCAAGGCTGGCGCGCGCGCACAAATGGGCTGCGGGCAGTGGGGCCTGTGCGCCGTGCGCACAGCGTGGGCCGCAAGGCTTGCGCATGGGCGTGCGATGCTCGTGCGGTGCGTGTGTACATGCTATACGAATCCTAAAGCTATCGAAATTCGTGCATAGATTAAATCCTAATCCTAAAAGATTAAATTAATTATTTAGAGTTCTAATAGGATTCTAATTAATTAATTAGTATTCTAACAGGATTCGAAATCCTTTCCAAGGTTCTATAAATATATGGCTAGGGTCATAAATTTATAAATAAGTTTTCAAGTATTCAAAGCTAGGATTTTTAAGCAGAAAAATCAGCCATAACTCTTGCCCATTTAGCCGAAAATAAGTAGTACCTTAAGGGCGATTCTAGTTGGTCAATCTTAAGGCGGATCCGGACGTGCTATGGACTATCTACGGAGGGACGACACTTGGAGTCCTAAAGACTTGTTCTTGTTCGGTTCGGGCACAGCTAGGGAAGGCACGCAACAAAGAGTATGCATCTAAACTATGCTAAATGATTATGTGTAAATAATATGTTTTCCTGGCTTTATGGTTTTTCCGCATGATTTATGAATTGTCATATGTATCATAACCTAACAAGATTGTCCTCCCATAAATCGGGATGAGATGCTTAAAAGTTGTACAAGGCCACTCGGAGAGCTAGAAACTGTAAAATGCATGGTCGTGCTCGGATGAATCATAGGCTATGATTATCTGTTTATTTCACTAGTAGAAAAACGCTTATTTGCATCCCCGCATTTGCCACGCCATTCTGAACATGTGACGCAAAGGACAAATTTTAGAATAAAATTTAGTCATTTGCGTCGCAACTTTGTTAAACTGCGAGGCAAATGACTCTAGGATGCCCCCCAGAGTCATTTGCGTCGCAGATTAACATAGTTGCGAGGCAAATGACTCAATCAAGTGCGTCGCACATTTGTTAATCTGCGAGGCAAATGACTTTGGGAGCATCCCAAAGTCATTTGCCTCGCAGATTAACAAATGTGCGACGCAGTGCCTGCCATATTCCTCCAACATTATTTCAGATATGATAGAACCCTACATTAATTTCGCCGCTCAGCTCCTCACTTTCTCTCTCATCCTCTTCTTAGAAACTCCATTTTCAACGGCGACTTCACCTGAAATCTCCTCTAACCAACCTATCTTCATCTCGATCTCGAGATATAAAACCAAAAAACCCCAAAAGAGATAGTGCAGGATTGAAAAAACAAAACCCAGCACCAGAAAACCCCCAAATCAATTGGGCGGTGACGCAAAACCCAGCCAATCAACCCTTGCAGCGCCGGCGTAATCGCTTATACCCTCACCGTCGACCACCGGCCTGCTCTTTCATCTCTGTTCGTCAGCGGCCCCAGCACCCCAGCCAGCCACCAGCACGAAGCAGGGTAACCACGAAGCATCCCCGCAACACTTGCGCGATCCCGCGCGCTTTAACTGGCTTGTGCAGCTTTGCTCGACAACCCAGAACCTCTCGCCCTCCCTCGCATCCTCTTAGAAGATGGGCACAACGTAATTTCTTCATCTTTTAATTAGATTAATCTGATTGATTTATTTCATGTAATTACTCATGCATTTTCGTAATTTGGTTCCTCTGAACTGCTGATTTTTGTGCAATTGGATTCAAAGGAGAAAAGGGGGGTCATTGAATTCAATTTGATTTTTGCGCTTCTGTAATTTTTGCTGCAGGTGTTTGCATTTGTTGCAGCTGAGTATGAAACCCATAAACATGTACTGAATCAGGTAATTAGCCATTGCTATCTTGTGATTAGTAACGATAATTTTTCTTTTTGGATCTTAATCCAGAATAAGTTTCTTCTGAAAGAAATTGTACCAAGCAGCTGAAGTCAAAAAAAATTGTTGTTGAATTGTTTATGATATGCATAGATTTAATATTTCTATACTTTGAAGTTCATTATTTATATTCTTTGTGAACTATTATTGTTCTGGAAGCGTTTATGTATGACCTGCTTGCCTTAGGAGAGCTGTTTAGGACATCCGATTTTTCAGATGTGAGTTTCTTCGTAGGATAAATCACTTCGTCCACAACCCAACCCACCCACCTAAAGAGTTCCCTAACTTATGAGGTTGAGTTTGTTGGTAATTACATCCGTGTCTCGAGTGATAAGTCCCAAAATGGATTGATTGTAACATTAAAAGATAAGAACCGTGAATATCTACATGAGGTTATCAAGACACTTAACCGTGAATTATTGTCTGTTTAGCTGCAAGGCAGCAGCTTTTAACAAATTAGTGAAAGCTAGGCAATCAGTTGTCCTGCTGATCCGCCTCCTTAGAATATTTCAGATGCTCTTAAGTCTTAACATTACGGAGTACTCCTTATTGTTACTTGTTCATTTTATCAGCTGCGCATTCTGTACTGCATGTCTGCATATGCCTACACTGAAAATAGTTGGAGACCCTTGATCCAATACGAATTGAGTAGGTCTTCTTGTGAAGGTTAATCCTGCAGGTGCAGGTGCTATAGTTGGAGCTGCTATTGCTGTTGGGACTCGTAGCAAGAAGGAGATTGCTGGGATGGCTGCTCTTCTTTCCATTCTAGGAGCGGCAGCTGATTATTCCAGGACTGAGCTGCAGCTGCTCTTCTTTTTGTCTTTTATTTTCAGTTTGCCCATATGGTTAGATGATTGCTTTCTTGTTGAAGTGATTAATTTTGATTCTAGGTTCTTGCCTAGATCAGTTATTCTGTTAACACTTAACACTAGAGTATGAGTCAAGGTGATTATACAGTTATGCTTGTATCGAATGAGTTAAGACAGCCATATGTGGCGGTTTGCCTGTTCCCCAAAAGAATATATTGTGTCTGTTACAAGTGTTTGGTGCTACTTTCAGCCACTTGGAAGCCTTTTCCATCTCTAAAACGTACTGGTGTGTCGTATTCAGAACTCACATTTTTGCTCTGTTGCTCGTTGCCTTGCTGAAAATGTGGTTAATTAACTTTTGTCGGATACATCTTGTTGTTAATCTCGTAGCCTCTGTAGCCTGGGTGTCTCTGCTATACAACGTGTCCTGCTTCATATTTGCAGTATTTGCTTTTGGATGTCCCGAAACAAATATTCATGTTTATTTAGGAACATCTTAAACTCCTTACTCAATAATTTGCATCGGACTTCTAATATTTGATGCCTTGTTGAAGGAGAAGACATGTAAAATGGAAAATATCCAAGCCTGTTCAGCAATTTGCTATTTGCTATTTGCAGGTTGTTGTCAACTGAGGCCTTATTGAGCAAAAATGTCAGCAGCTATTTTTTATTTTTTATTTTTTTTGTTGGGTGTCAAGAGATACCGTTAGATGGAATATATTGTTGTAGATATTTCAAGCTTTTGTATTGAAAGTTTTACTGATTCGATGTGGTTCTATTTAATAATATGAGTTGTCCATTTTACTATATAATAGGTTTCATTTTAATATATATATATATATATATATATGTATATATATATATATATATATGTATATATATATATGTATATATTAAAATGAAACCTATTTTTTTTACAAAATTCAAAGTCATTTGCGTCGCACATTAGCTTAATGTGCGACGTAAATGACTTATTTTTTTTGGCGCCAAAAGGTCATTTGCCACGCACATTAGCTTAATGTGTGTGGCAAATGAGAGTTATTTGCGTCGCACTTTTGTGCGACGCAAATGACTTTTAGTCATTTTCCACTAGTGTTTGATCAGTTGAACTCTGAAACCGAGAAACACCTCTGGACATAATAAGGATGACAACTCTTACCTTATGTTCAAGAGCAGAAATGCACACTTGTCCCTAGGGACAAGTGGGAGACTGAAGGAAATAATGCCCTTGGTCCAAGTATGCATTTAATATTAAGTCTAATAAATGCGGTTCAGTATTAATTGACAAGTTAATAATTCAGTGAGATCAAGTGAGCTGAATGCCTAGCTAGAGGCCGCTTCAGTTCAAGTGGAATTAATGATATTAATCCACAGCTTACTCTTGATTGAACCCGTAGGTTCACACAAATAGTACGTAAACAGATCAAGTATTTAATGGCATTAAATACTCCATCTATGGATATTCGGAATCGACGGATCTTGGTTTCAGTGGGAGCTGAGATCGTCACAAGCAAGAAATAAATACTCCGGAAACGATGATATTGCCGGAAACGGAAATATGGATCGTATCGGAAATATAAATATTATCCAAGTCGTAGATGTTGCCGGACACGGAAACATGGTACGTATCGGAAAATATTATTGGAAATGGAAATATTACCGGAATAGAAAATATTGCCGGAAACGGAAATATTGTTAGAATCGGATATATTATCGAAATCGGAAAATATTTCCGGAAACGGAAATATTAAATATTTGTTCGAAACGGAAATTAATTCCGGAATCGGAAATATTAAATATTGTTCGTATCGGAAATGAATTCCGTAATCGGGAATTTAAAATGAAGCGCATCGTACGAATTAGCATCGGACGAGGCTTGCTAGACGAAGGCCCAACACGAAGCCAGGCCCGCGCCCAGCAAGCCAAGCGCCCAACACGAAGGCCACAGCCAGGCCCAGCGCAAGGCCAGGCCCAGCAACGCCGTAGGCGCGCGCGGAGCAGGTGCTCGTGGGCTGCGAGCAGCGACTGCTCCTGTGGGCCGCAAGGCCTGCGCGGGTGGTGCGATGCTCGTAGTCGTGCAACACACGTGTTCGTAACGAATCCTAATCCTATCGGAATTCGTGCATTGATTAAATCCTAATCCTAAAAGATTAAATTTATTATTTAGAGTTCTATTAGGATTCTAATTAATAAATCCATATCCTAGTAGGATTATAATTTCTTTCCATAAACTCTATAAAAATAGGCCTAGGGTCACATATTTAATAGACGATTATTGAAGTATTCAAGGTAAGATTTTAAGCAAAAATCAGCCAAACTCTTGCACCTATTTAGCCGAAAATCCTAGTACCTTAAAGGAGATTCTAGTTGGTCAATCTTAAGGCGCATCCGGACATGCTGTGGACTATCTACGGAGGGACGACACTTGGAGTCCTAAAGACTTGTTCTTTTTTGGTTCGGGCGCAGGTAGGGAGGGCACGCAACAAAGTGTATGCATCTGAATTATGCTAAATGATTATGTGTGAATAATATGTTTCCTGGCTTTATGGTTTTTCCGCATGATTTATGTTTATTCATATGTATCATAACCTAACATTAACTACATATTATAAAACTTATAAATATTAATATTTTGAAAATATATATTAAGATGAAGCCAACAGTATATTATATACTAACATTTGTTTTCATATACTTGAAATAAAATAGGGTTTAAGTGAATTATGTGAATAGTGAAAAAAGTCAAACTGTTTCGAGTGTTCCGGGACGGAGGGAGTATGTGATTTACATGGATTATAGCAATTATGGTTTTTTGGCATGTCGATTAGATTGTTCATAACTTACATGGGTCGGGTTAATTGTTAGCGGGTCTGAATCCGGGTCGTGTCCATTCGGTTCCAAAAAATATAATTATAACATTGATGACTTAATTAGGAGACGAAAACGATAACTAAATTTTAAAAGTATTAACAATTTAAGATCAGTAATATAAGTTATTTATCAATATATTGTATATAACTTAGTTTAATACTATGTAATCGATAACGATGAACTAATAACTAATAAAGTTTATTACGTCGTATTAATGAAGCATTTATTAATAAACTAATAAGTAATAGTTAACGAGTATAATTTGTAACGAATTAAAAAGTATAACGTCCACATGTGATTACTTTAACAAACTAATAATAACCTATGTGTAGAAGGTGAGTGGCGTGACAAGTTGTTTAATTTGACAATTTACTATCAGATAGTGTTTTACAAATATTTATATAACAAAATACATCACTTACGAATTTCATTTGAGCAGAGTTTATAAAGAGAGACATGAAGTACAAGCACAACTAATAGTCATACACTTAATTGGTAGTGCGACATAATTAATGTTCTCCTACGGGTCGTGAACGGTTCGAGTTAATAGGTTCAGATTGAATTTGGTTCATATTAAACGTGTGACGGGTTGAAACGGTTCGGATTAAACGGGTCACGGAATGAAAATATACCGGATAAATGAATTCTCCTCCGGTTGGAACAGATTAATTAAGGTTGAAACGGATCGATAAAAAATGGGTTCCGGATCGCTTCAGTTAGATTAAATGGATTCAGATTGTCACATATCGGTTTGTTATCGGATTCAAATCTTAATGGGATTAATATTACCAGGTTGGTCAGATTCGAGTTGAATATAATCACATCGGATTAGATTTCGAATTTTAACTCGCGAGTTCTAAACGGTTCGAATTCTAAACGGTCGGACAAACCCATCGAGTTCACTGGGTTGGACTGAGAATTGTCACCCCTATTCATAACTTAACAATTCAAGATACCGAATATTATGTGTAGGGTTATGAATAATACAAACAATATAATTCATGCGGAAAAACCATAAAGCCAAGAATCCAAATTAATTGCCACATAGTCAATTAGCATAATTTTGGTTACATACAATGTGACGTGTGCCTTCCCTAGCTGCTCCCGAACCGAACAAGAACAAGTCTTTAGAGCTCCAAGTGTCGCCCCTCCGTAGAAAGTCCACAGCACGTTCGGATCCGCCTTAGATTCCACCAACTAGGATATTACTAAGGTTTTATGCACTCGGGTTAGGCTATAAACTATGTTCTCCCTTGAACACAATATATGTAAAGAATATGTTTTTGATGTATCTAAATTATGAGGGCTATCCTCATATTTATAGAGTAGGAAATAAGGAATTTGAGTCTTACTAGGAAAAAATTTACAAATCCCATTAGGATTGAAATTCTTAACCAATTAGAATTATAGCAATAATTAAACTCTCCAATTCTAATAGACAAGGAAAACTAATACTCAAAGCCAAAGTTACTTGGCGACTAAGTCATTGGATATTGCTTGAAGCCCAAGAAGAAGAAACCAGCGCAGCCACAAGGGCCACGCTGGTGCGCGTGCCTGGCTAAGCCCAAACGCAGTCGCTGCTGGCCCAAGACCCAGCGCGCGTTGCCGTTTGGCATCGGCCATGCGCTGCTGCTTGCCTTGGCTTGTTGCGCCCCACGGCGTTCCAGGCCCATCGCACTCGGCTGGGTGCCGGTGCTGGGCTTCGCGCCTAGTGCTGTGCGCTCGGCCTTTTTGCTTGTCGAGTGATGGGCCGGCTCGCTTGGCGGCTTGTCGCTCGTCGAGCTTCCGATTCGTTTTCTAATTCAGGAATCTATTTCCGTTTCGAACAAATACTTAAGTTTCCGTTAATATTTCCGATTCCGGAAATAATTTCCTATTCCGACAATATTTCCGATTCCGGTAATATTTTCGTTTCGGGCAATATTTCCGATTCTGGCAATATTTCTATTTCCGATAATATTTTCCGATTTGATTCATGTTTCCGTTTCCGGCAACATCTATGACTTAGATAATATTTATATTTCCGTCATGAACCATATTTCCGTTTTCGGCAATATCTTCATTTCCGGAATATTCTTTACTTTGCCTTTTGAGGATTTTAGCTCCCATTGGAACCGAGATCCGTTATTTCCGAATGATCATAAATAGAGTACTTCAATGAATAATATATTCACTTAAATACTTGATTCGCTCACGTGCTATTTGTGTGACCCTGCGGGTTCAGTCAAGAGTAAGCTGTGGATTAATATTATTAATTCCACTTGAACTAAAATTGCCTCTAGCTTGGCATTCAGTTCACTTGATCTCACTGAATTATTAACTTGTTAATTAATATTGAACTGCATTTATTAGACTTAGCATTAAATGCATTAAATGTAAACTTGGACCAAGGGCATTATTTCCTTCAGTCTCCCACTTGTCCTTAAAGACAAGTGTGTATTTCCTAATTCCTTTATCGTTTGATGCCTGCTCATGAACATAAGGTAAGAGTAGTCATCCTTATTATGTCCAGAGGTATTTCTCGGTTTCAGAGTTCAACTGATCAAATAAACAAATAATCATAGGCTATGATTCATCTGAGCACAGCCATGCATTTTTTCAGTCTCTAGCTCTCCGAGTGGCCTTGTAAAACTTTCGGAATATCATTCCGATTTATGGGAGGACAATCTCAATCTTGTGATGTTGAGGTTAGACTTCGTTTGATAGGTGATTACCCGAGCATTGCCGTTATAGTCTCATTTTACGGTGAGACGCTTGACAACGTCAAAGTAACCAGTTCTCAAACAAGTAATCTCAAATCACTCAGGTATTGAGGATTAATGTCTAATAATGTAATGAAATTTACTTATGACAGATTTTCATCTCTTACAGTAAAGTTTCATAGGTCTTTCCGATACTAATCTTATCAAGTAAGTATCTATGCAAATGATTGCGACATTGCTATGTCCACATAGTTCAAGGAACAGAACTGCTAGTCATCTTGCATTCTAGTCGTCTAGTGTTTTCTATGCGTCCACCTTTATAGAAAACTTTTGACCAGGGACCATTTTCAACTTTTGACATTCAAGTTCACTTGATACACATTTCTTAGTCACAGGACTGGTCCTGACAATCTATCTTGAATATATTAGCAAATTAAAAGGACTCATCATTTAATACTAAACCAAGATTAAATGGAATATGAAAATACAGTTCACATATGATAAATGTTCAACCCTAATGTTTTACAACCATGGGTCTCTAACCCATCTTCAAAACAATTAATGGAATTCAAAGCTATGCGTGATTTCTAGTGCCACAATGTGAGTGTTGCTTCTCACTTGTTGCATAGGTTTAGTTATCATGCTTTTTCAATCTTAATATCCTTTTCATCGAACGTCTTTCGAGATAGGATGATAAGATCTTTTGAGTATGTTTATTTTGCGATTTAGTCTTTCTTGCTTCAAGAGTGGTTCTACGCATTTTGCAATGAAGAACCACCACGCCAATAGACATGTGATCTACCCAAGTTCAGTAAAGAACTCTTTAGCATAAACAACTCCATTTCATTACTTCTTAGGCAACAATTACTTTTACTTCAACTCTATAGGTTGCTAGTGATGCTTTGTTTGGATTTATTTATCCAAGCAGTTCACGGATATGTGGAAGACTTCCCACCTGTATCTTAGAACATAGAAATTA
Source organism: Spinacia oleracea (assembly GCF_020520425.1). Lineage (NCBI taxonomy): Eukaryota > Viridiplantae > Streptophyta > Magnoliopsida > Caryophyllales > Amaranthaceae > Spinacia > Spinacia oleracea. The sequence continues at coordinate 24,996,074 of NC_079492.1, read as the reverse complement.
ATATTTAATTTCCCATGCAACAACTCATGGTCTTTAATCCATGTTGCCATTTCAAAACACGATGCTCTATAGCTCGTGCTTGACAATGGTTAACTCCAAAGAGATCTTTCTTGATCATTTGATAGTGTTTATGCATGTAACATCAACATTTAACATATCTTCATTTCCTTGAATCAAGAACTATTCCTATTTACCTTTTCAAGTACAATAGGATTTTCTTGATCTCAATCTAGTCAATCTTTACTTAGACCAATAGAGATCGGTACATGTTCTTTATGCCTAAAGCCATACGATACATTTTTGGCGATCCTCATATTATATCATACATGATAAATTCTCTTGCAGAATAATTCCCAATTTAATTATATTCATGTGACTTTAGCTCATTCATTTTCAATAGATACTGAATCCTGCTAAATTCTTTAATGTATAATATAGGTGAAGAATCTCATATAGATTCTTGGATGTTTAACTTGGTAAATGCTTATACATAGTTCAAACACTCGTTACTTAGATTTATTCATATGGGTCGAATATCTCCAATGGAGTGTTTCGTGTTTGATTTAGTAAATGACATTACTTAATCTAAAACAATATTATAAGATCTTTGTAAATAGATCTTAATACCCAATATGTACTAAGTTTCGCCTTGGTCTATCATTGATGAATAATTTCAAATCTAAGTCATTAGCATTTGAATGTTATTTCACAATAGAGAGATATGTGTGTGATACACATAGGACCAATTAAGTTTTATGTACTCCCACCAAACTTCTTATATATCTATAAGAATTATGTACATTTTATGAAACTAAAATACTTATTAGCTTCACTAAAATATAGTTCCAATTCCCAGTTGCTTGCTTAAATCCATACTTAGATTTCATAAGCTAGAATTCATTTCAAGCATTATTTGGATCCACAAATCCTATAACATGTCATGTACATAGTTTATTCCAACATTTGATTGAGGAATTGAATACGTTTTTTCATGCATTTGCTATATGTACCAATATGCAATCATTTCTTGTATTATAGACTTGAGCACTACGATTATGCATGAGGTTTTAACACAATCCACGTCCTAAATTTGCTTGTAACCTTTAGCAACTAATCTAGCTTTGTGTGACAATACAATTTCATTTTTTGATGGTTTTTATCCTTAAAACCAATTTGTAACCAATAGGTGTAAACCAATTTCGCAAACCAACAAAATGTCAATTTTGTCATCAAAACATTGATTCTGTTTTATTGCCTTTAACCATTTAAAATATTGAGTCTATATATGGCCTCTAACCATTTTAGGGAATCTGGTTTTCGTCATAGCTTTCTTACAGGTCACAAACTCATTAATCTTCGAGATAATTTGTAGGTTTCTTCACTATCTAATAGAAGAATCTCATAGCTTCAGGCACATGAACTCTATGCCTACATGGGTATAGAACATCAAACAATAGAATATCAATAGACACTTTGAATGTCCTTTGAATATTCTATTCTCCTTGAAACACTTGTAAATTCTTCTAAGAGATGTCTATTATTTAAAGTCACTTCTAAAGTCCTTAAAGAATAAGTGTTCAGATTTTCTGAAGAACTTCTAAAAGCCTCCGGAATGTCCGTTTATGTTTGTAGTTCTCCTCGAAGAATTTCGAGGTCTATTTTCTCCCACTTGTCATTTTGGAAATAAATCTCCAAAAGGACACTATTTCGAGCAAACAAACATTGTGTTCTCAAAATTTCGTGGTAGAAAACATTATGTTCTCAAAAATTCGTGGTAGAAGCAATACCCTTTTGTCTCATTTGAATAAATCACAATGAAACATATATCTATACTTGGGCCTTAGTTTGTTGAATAAAAAACACTAAGCTCCCACTGAGTTTAGCAACTCTTTAGATATATATTAATGAAAAGATATTATGAAATTACTTTTTAATAGCTTTGACGAATTTGGTTTAGTTTGGTGGTAGTTTAGCATTTTATTTAGAAATTATAGGAAAACTCTTTATGATTCATCATTGATCGAATCAAGTAATAATTGACTTCTATCATTCCAATTTAGATAAACCATATCTTATGGAGCTCGATCGTGAAATTACAACACAATCATTGATGATCGTTCTTGGTCTTAAGTAATCATCATCATGATGTAACCTAGATCTTGCCAATTGGTGATTTTATACTTTTCTACGAATCTTTGAACTAGCCAATCAGATTCAAACTTAGATCACATTGAGTAAATAAACCAATATTCACTCAAATCTAGGTGATATAATAAAGTCAAAAATCTTTCTTTTGCTTTGAACTCTATTGTCTAGGAGTTCTAAAAATAGTTCATATCTTTTGTTACTTTCAACAAGTAAGACTAGCTTTTCTTGAATTGATCTAGAAATCAATGAACTTTCAAAAGTCTATAAAAATAGAGCTTTTGAATTTTTCCTTGTTGATATGGTCTAAACAACAATGCTAAAGGTTAGTGGAACTAAAATCAAGAGATTGATTTGAACCTAGTAATGTTTTAATTGTTAAAGAGTTGTTTGTTTTAATCAAGCATACATGACTCAACCCGAAAATGACCATTTCATTCAATTAAACAAACAAACATTGTCTTTGTTTTTCTTGAATGTGAGTCTTTCTGTGTTTAAAGCAGAAATTTAGGTATGTTGATTATGGAACAAAATAGCCATTAAGTTCCAGCCTTGCAAGGACTTAAAAACAAACTAGATGACCCTACAACTAATGTAGCAATGCAATGCTTCATTTCCCACTTGTAGGTCATTAGTGTAGCCTAGCTTCCATTGTTTGAGTAATTATTGAAGTACGAACCTCAAGCGGCATACGATACCAAGGAAGTTTGATTGCTAGGTCACTTCTCTTTAAACATAAACTTAAAGGTAGAAACAGAATTGTAAATTCCTTTCACTTGTTCCTTGTTTTCCTATTTCCTGTAACCTTTCTTGTAGTCTTAAGAATTGACTTATCAAGTGTTGACTTTTACATTTTGTTAGACATGTCCAATGTCACTCCAACAAAGGTCTTACAATTTTATTTATGTTGAATATTCTGCTTCAACTAGATGATCTTACTAGAAGCTTCTAAAGTTCTCTAGGCATCTATCTATTCAAATTTCTAGGGACTAGACTCATTCGAGAATTAAATGGACAAAGATATTAGGTCGTTAACCATTGGTAAAGATGAGTGTTAAACTCAATGCTTTATCATCTCAAAACTACATTGTATTTTGAATTCACAAGCACCAATTGGTTCTCCATTCGACTTTTGATACTCGAAAACAACCATAAAAGTCGCTATAAGAAACATACATTTTAAATTGCTCACTTTCTCTCATTTCCGTGAATTGTTCTTGGATTCACTACCAATCGAGGAAATTTACTGTTACCTTTCTAAAAGGATTTACTGCAGTGCAAGACATTCAATTATAAACAATAATTAAAAATTACATTGAAGCATACAAAGTCTAAGCATTTATCATGAGTAATAACTTGAAAATTAAAGAAATCATGCAATTTAAACAAGTCGTTAGGATTTTATTCGAAATATTTGGTTCCGACGGGTGTGAATAAAATGAATCCAAGACCCCAAAATTATTGAAAAATTAAGCATGATTTGACTTAATTGTACAATATTTTAGGTAAGCAAATCCCTTGCTAATATTCTACAAACTATTCTTGGTTGATAGGTACGTCTAAGAACTTATTAGGAAAACCTATCCCATTTGCCACAACATAAAAGGACTCCTTACTTATATCGTTGAGTTCAACCAAAATCAACTTATACTCACAACTAATTGTGTACTACGATCATAAGTGACACCTCGCTATTGCGGAAAACTATCACTAATTGATCGACAAATGTACTCACAACATTGTGTACCTTACCCCTTTAGAATCAACAAGTAACACCTCGCTATGGCGGAAAACTATTACTAGATTGATGTAAAGGTTATCCAAGTAAGTGTTATTTTGCAATGGCACCTTTTAACTCAATTTTAAAGTAAATTTTAAAGTTTGGAACTTAGGGCTCTTACTATGTTGGTTAGATTTTAAGTGAACTAAAATCCTTAATCATGCAACATAATCAAGCCACAATCTCATGCATAATATCAAGACATATTTAAAGCAATAAATATCTTAAAGCATGCATAAGATTTAAATTTGATCTAGTATGGCCCGACATCATCTTGAAGCTTCAACTTCAAACTCGGTCTTGAAAATGGATTGGAAACTCCGTCTTGAATTTCACCATGGGAGGCGCCATTTTCTTCAAATAGGATATGCTATAATTAAACTAATTACAACTAATTGATGGTAAGCAGACCATATTTAAATAAAAATTTTGGTGCATTAGACCAATTTTACATTCAAATTAATGGTACGCAGACTATATTTACTATCCTATTTGGGCCATACTAGTCACTTTCCACAACCTGCCAAATAGTACATTTACAATATACTATTCATCCATTCATTTATTAATGAATGGCCCACATAGCAAGTTAGTAGAAAAATAAGTATCACATAAACATTTGCAGCAACTAATCAAAGGTTCCAACAATCTACAAATTATTCAACCTTATTAGTTCTAATCGAGTTGTTTTAGCCTTAATAAAATAAAGACCTAATCAAGAGTTTAATTAATGACTAAATGGAAGATTTATTTAGTTGGAAAGGGGAATGTAATTTCATGATTAAATGGCAGGTTTAAAATTTTTGATTAGATTCGTTAATTTAATCGATCACCTAAACCAAATGTGATAAAAATCAATAATATTAATCCAACCTTTGGCTGGTTTTCTTTTATAAATCCTACCTACGACATATTTTTTAATAATCCCATCTTTACTACCCAACCATTTTTGTTGGGCTTATGTGACCGGTAACCGATGAAAAAGTCATCGATATGGTGATGATTTGACGGTGATGACTGAATATATCGAGAGAGAGTACTGCCACGTAGGGACATATTACCGCCTACAATAGGTTTATGACATGTTGGGCCCAATAAAAGTCATTGGGTGGTAAAGGTGGGATTATTAAAAAATATGTCGTAGGTGGGATTAATAAAAGAAAATCGGCCAAAGGTTGGATTAATATTACCAAATTTTCCTTTAAAAAGATTAAATTTTTAGAACGAATTAAAATTTTGGATGGGATTATCATAGTTATTCAAATTTTTGTTGATATTGATCGTTCGTAAAATTTGAATAATTTGTTAGTCTAGATTTATTATATTTCATTAATTGGATTGTTTGAAATTTAATAAAATCGCCAAACGTTAATTTTCGTAATTGAAACAAATAATTTTGTTAAAATTATGAAAATGATTTTTTGTGCAATTTTGTTTCGAACAATACAATTGATTTTTTTTTAATATAGGAACAGACAGCAAGCCGCTTGCACGAAGCAAGGGCTGCTGCCCGTATGCGGAAGGAATAGGCAAGGAACGCACACGAAGGCAGTGAAGGAAATATGTCCTTCACCCAAGGTGCGTTAAGTCTAATACCAAGGTTAAGATTAATTGCAAACAATTAATTCATTAAGATCAAGTGATCGGAACAACTAGCTGGATCAATGCTTCCGATCAGTGAGTTCTAATCTATATTAGGCTCACAACTTACTCTTTACTGGACCTATAAGGTCACACCAATGACATGTAACAGTTCACCGGATTAAATGAATCGGAAATTCATTTAATAGCTTTTCGGGAATTAGTTTGGAAAAACGTATTATACGATATGACCTTGCGTCGGAATCGTATATTCTATCGCGAATATTCATAAACTAGGCGAAACGAATAATCGTATCGTACCACTGTGATTAGTCGTGTAGAATACGATAAATAATAGCCGTAAGGCGTTAGTCGCGAATACGAGCCGCATCGGAGCTGCTGGCCCGTCGAGCCAAGCGCGCATGCGCGCAAGGCCCAACGAGCCAGCGAGCTCGCAACGCAGCGGACAAGCCAGCCCGCGTGGGCGTGGCAGCGCACACAAAGGCGCAGCAACACAGCTGCGAGAAAAGCAAGGCCCATGGCCCATGCTACTCGGTTGTGTTGTGGGCTTCGGCCTGCAGTGTTTGCTGTGCGCGGGGCTTGTGCACGCGTGTGTAATGTGTGGCCGGTCAAGGCCTTTTGGTCTTGGCCGGTTACACCTAATATAACAATTAGGTTATAATTTTTACACACACTTCAATACAATCGTTTTTCCAGTAATCCTAAACCTAATTCCTGAATTACGTTGTTCAGTTTTTCTCTCTACCCAAAAACTTTTCCTCCCGAAAAGCAAACTATTTTGTGCGTTGTCTAAGCTACAATAATCAAGACGGATCTGAACGTGTCGGTGAACCAAATAGAGGAACAACAAGTGGAGTTCTTTGTTCGTGTTCGTTGATACTATACTCGGGAAAACACGCTTCAAATGTAAGTATGCTTAAACTGTGTTTTGTACATGTTTCCTAGCTTTGGGGATGTTCCGCACATGTTATGTATGTTTAACCGTATTCCCCTACAGTGGTATTATGAGCCTCGTGTATTCAAAGAATTTTTTAGCATGAATTATTGTTTTTTCTATATGTCGAATTTTCTTAATATTTTCAGAATATTTTCGAATGTTTCTGGATTATTGGAATTATCGCAGGAAGCAGTTCTGAATTCGAAAATTGTTAAAATTTCGATTTTTCCGACCCTAATCTGATTGAAAATAATTTTCTAAGATCAACTCATGAGAACGGAATTGCAATAACAGGCCTCGAAGTATGTTTTTTGGGCGTTTTTGTTAATTTTCGTGTTAAAATTAATAAATTCGGAAAGTTTTTCAATTAATTGGTCGACCTAAACTAGTCGGAATTGATTGAAATTTTGACACAATTCTTTTGGGTATATTCTATAATTATGGTAAAACGTTCGGCTATTTTTGATAAGTATAAAACCTATTTCTACTTTCCTCAAATTTGTAAATTTTAGATCGGTAATTGATTTTTTTAATAATTTGGATCTAGTAATTTGGTTAATTGGGAAAGGGAATATAATTTCATGTAAAGTGGAAGATTTTATATTTTATTGGATTAAAATTTTGATTAGATTCGTTAATTTTAATCAACACTTAAACCAAATTCGTAAAAATCTGAAATTTAAATGTTTAGAACGATTTAAAGTTTTAGATTCGATTATTTAAAAGTACAAATTTTTGGTTGAAATTTTCGTTCTTAAAATTTGAATAATGTTAGCCTATATTTAATGAATTTAACAAAATTGGATTGTTGTTAAAATTAATTAAATCGTAAAGTAGTTATTTTTCGAAAATAAAAATCGTAAATTTTGTGAAAAATAACTTAATGCAAATGTTCATGATATTTTTTTTTAATTAGTTGGTCTGTAGGCACGAACCAAAGGCACGAACACGAGGGTGGGGTGGACGTGTGGCTCGTCGAGCCATGCGGGCTACCACACCTGTGCCGAGCCGCAGCGACGCGGGCAGCAGCAAGCGTGCTGCGTTCCGCGCGCGCTGGGCGAGGAGGGATGCGAGCAAGGCAGGCACGCCTTGGCTTGCAATCTGCGAGCAAGCAAGGGCTGCCTTGCCTTGCGCGTAGCATCGAGCACAACATCACGGGCTGCGACGAGCTGCGGTACGTGCTGGCTGCGGGGGTTTGGGCACATGCTTGTGTGCCTCGGAGGCCACACTGCACGAAGCATTGTTGGGCTGGGCGCAAGCCTAGCCCGCATTGCACTTGGGCATTTTTTTTGTTTCGTTGGGCTTAAAAAATTTATGTTTGCATTAAAATTGACTAACGGAATAATTAATAATTATTTTATTTAACTTGGGCCGGGCCGTGAGTTTAATTTAATATTTAAATATTTAATTATCCGGAATAATTATTGGTTTGAGTGGGAGCCGCTAAATCAAATTAAAAATGAAATAATTATTTTAATTATTTTTGTAGGTCGCATTATTTTAATTAAATTCAATTTTAATTAGAATAAATTCTAAGGATTAATATATACTGTATGTAATTCAGGTACTCCAAGTGACTAGCCATTCTAGGATAGTTAAATACGGTATGCGAACCGTTTTATCTTTGAATGTAAAGTTTTAAACATGGTATGCGAACCATTAAAATTTTGATGTAATTTTTATTATTTCAAGTACTTCTAGTTTAGAACTTTAAGTTAGCATTGAATGAAGATTCAAGATGATGCCAAGCTAAGAAGGTGGTAAAGAAGATTGGATGCTTCAAGACAAGAGTTTTGGGCCATACTAGTTCACCAATTTTATTTATGCTTTTATATAATGAATGAATGTATATTATGCATGAATGCGTTGTTTGTATGCTCGATTAGATTTAGTTCACTAAATAATCGAACCAACATAGAAACAACTAGGTCCAAAGTAATATTGAGTTCAAAAGTTGCCTTCCAAATCAAGCACTTACAAAAATCTAAGGATCTAACGTAGTAGGTTTACGCCAAAGCGAGGGGCTATATTAGTTGACTTAGATGGTAAGGCGTCCAAAAGGAGCACGTTGATTGTGGTTTCAACTCAAACAACAATGGCATTATGTTGTGGCAATGGGATAAATTATGGTATTAATTTATTAACCAAGAGTAATTTGGAGATTACTAGCAATAGGTTTTGCTTGCCTAGAATCTTAAAGTACTTAAGACATGCCAAAGCTGCTTAAGGATTTAGGACTTTTAGGGTCTTGGAATCGTTTCATTAATTTTATGGACCATATTTTTCTTTTGCATGAATGAAATGTTTAATAGCTTTAATGATTGCGTGAATGCTTTTATTTCAAGTTATTAAAGTATGATAAATGTTTTCAATGCTAGTTCATTTTGTAGAATCGTAAATCTGCAAACTTTATTGCGTTCGGATAATAAAACTGCGATATTTCCTCGATCGATTGGTAACTAATTTTGAGAGCGATTCTCAAAGATAAGGAGAGTTAGAGCATATCTTGAATGCTATTTTCTTATAGTGATCTTCATGGTTGTTTTCAAACTAAAATTTGAATGGTAGACCAATTGGAGCTCATATATTCAGAATACTGGGTAGTTTTGGAATAATAAAGTATTGAGTTAAAGACTCATGTATAACCAATGGTTAACAACCAATTTTCTTTTGATTTGATAAAGAATTAGACTCACTGGATGTTGTCATTCAAAGTGAATAAAAGAAAGGAACTTTGTAAGCATAACAAAGTAAGAAGATCAAGCAAAGAGTAAAATCTTTTGGACTATAAGAAAACGTGCTAGAAAGAATAGGAAAAGGGAACAAAAGAAATGTATTTAGATATTCTATTTCTACCTTGAAGTTTATGTTAAAGAGAAACGACTTAGCAAATAAACTCCTATGGTATTAGATGACCGCTTGAGGTTCTAACTCTTGTTAAGAACTCAAAATTCGGGAGCTAAGTCTGGTTATTGACCTACAAGTGGGGAATGAAGAAAAGTTATGCTACATTAATTGTATGGTCATCATGTTTGTTTTAAAGTCCTTCTAAAGGCTGTAACTTAATGGTATTGTGTTCCATTAATCATCATAATCAATTTCTGTGTGGACAACGGAAAGACTCACATTCAAAGTAAACAAAACATTCGTTGAGTGTTTATTTGAATGAAATGGTCATTTAAGGGTTGAGTCATATGATTGATTAATAAACAAACAAATCTCTTCACACTCAAACTTCAGAAGGTTCAAATCAAGTATTTTGATTTGTGTTCAAAATATCTTTGGCAGTGTTATACGATCATATCATCAAGACAACAGTCTAAGATCCCATGGCATGGATTTCTGAAAGTTGGTTAATTTAAGACACGTGGGTCTTGCTTGTTGAACATGACATCGGAATGGACTATTGTTAAAAAATTCTAGACAATTATGTTCATGGGCCAAAGATGGATTTTATGACTTACCTATTTCACAAGAGTTTGAGAAAATATGGCTATATTTACACAACGTGAAATATGTGAAATGCTTCAATGCGATCCACAAAAGGGTATAATATCAACTTGGCAAGAATTTTGGAACATCTAGGCTGGGTCAAGGTGATGTTTGCATGAGCCAAGAAATATTATCTAGATTATTTATATGGCAATATGACAATCGAAGCTCCATAAGAATATGGTATGTCCAAATGGAGAAATCGCAATCTATTTGATTAACGATAATCATGACTATTTTCCTATATAGTTTCTAAATGATACTTTCAAGTGACTATCACACTAAACAAAGTTGTCAAATCTAAGGATAAGATGTCATAAGGATTGAACTTCGGTTCAGTACATATTTTTAGCATATATATCTAGGGTTGTCAAACCTAGTGGGAGTTAGTGTTTACATCAAACAAACTCAAGAATAGATATATGTTTCTTTCTGAGCGACTCATAGAAACAAAGGTATTAATTCCACCACAAATCTGAGAACATATGGTTGTTGCTCTGGATAATGTCTTTTAGGAAACCATCGTATTTCCAAAAAGGCAAGTGGGAAAAAAATGACCTCGAAGTAACCTCAAAAGAACTTCGAGTCAAGCAACAAAGAAATATAGGATACTTAAGAGTCTTTGGAAAAGCTCCATACTTAGCAGCCTTTGGAAGAGCTTCAGGAAGACTTTAGAAGTGCTTCAAGAGAATCCTAATACTCTAAGGACTTGAGTAATTTCTTTACAGACAGTAAATTTTGATGTTTAATACCTAGGTAAATCGTATAAGGAATATAATTCAACCAAGATAGATACATAGATATCTTGAGGAATGAAAACTATGAAGACTTTGGAAAGTGCTTCAAGAACATACGACTTACAGGTTAGCTACGACGAATTAAAAATTCCCATGCATGTATGGTTTGAGGACATCAAAAACATAAGTATGGTTCGAGGCCATACAAAATGGTTTGAGGCCATTTTGTCCAAAGTATCTTCATCTTAAAGAATCAAATCTATGATTTGGTTGATTTGCATAAAGGGTTCACTCCCATTAGTTGCATAAATGTTTTCTAAATATACAACGTTGATTTGCATAAAGGGTTCACTCCCATTGGTGGCAAACATGTTTTGAAAACATACAAAGATGATATTGTATACACATAAAAAAAAAAGCAAGATTAGTGATTAAAGATTATAAACAACTTTACGGCGTTGATAATGTTGAAATCTTTTTCACCAAGTCGGAATGCTTGAAATATTTTGGATAAATCTAGCAGTCATTGCATATGGCAATATGGCAATTGGAAAACGAAACACCTTCCTCAATTGGACTTGTAGAAAGGAATTGTGTACATCACACAATGTAAAAAAAGTTTTGGATGCTAGATAAAAGAGCAAGCTTAAAAAATCTATTCGTAGATTAAATCATGAAAGTGGGAATTGGAACATATTTTTCAAAAGGCTATTGAGGAATCAAATCTTTATGAAAATATGGATCATCTTGTAGATGAGGAGTTTAGTGGGAGCTAAGTCATGTTTATTGGTTCTACACATGAGATACATATCTCTCTATTGAAAATAAAATTCTAATTCTAATTGGTTAGATTTGAAAGTATTTGTCAACATTAGAACCATGGCGAAACTTAGAACATATTGGGTTAAAGATCTATTGGATAGGATCTAAAGCGTTGTTTGGATTCTGTAAAAGTAATTACTAAATCAAACACAATTGAGAGACTCAAAGGAGACTCTCAACCCATATGAGTAATTCTAAGTTAAACATGAAGGACCTTGAAGAGGTGCCTTTACCTTATATCACATGGCAATGCCAAGATTTTTGCAAGATTCAGTATCTCCTTAAACAGAATAATGCTAAAAGTTACATGGATAGATTTTAAAATGCGAATGGTTTTTGAATTACAATCAATAATGTATGATGTGATATATAGATCGCCAAGATAACTCGTGAACATTAGAACGTGACGAGTTTATACCAATCTCTATTGATCTAGATCAAGGATCATTAGAATAATATCAAGAACATCCAATACATTTGGACATGTAGGATGAGCACTTGATAAGAGGAAGTGAAGATGAACTAAAGTTTTGATGCTACATGCATTTGCCTAAGCAAAAGTTAAATCTTGTTGTTAGGCAAACCACAAACATACACGGGCAATTAGGCGTCGTGATTAAAATGTGGTAACATAGGTTCTAAACCATATGTGATGCATTGGAAACTGAAACAATGATTAGTTTCCAAGTTCTCAGTTGAAAGATGTAACTCCCACATCTCTGTGAACTGGTCGAAGCATTCCAAAAGGGAAGCATCATTTAGAATTCTACATAATTGAAGTGAATTCATTATTGCCTAAGAAGCAATAAAAGAGAATTGTATTAGTGGGAGTTCTTCAATGAACTCAGGTTGATCACAAGTCTGCTTTCAGGATAATTTTCTATTTTGAATATGAGAATCATTCTAACAACAATGAAAGACTAGATCATTCTATAAACAAATTCAAAGATCTTTTCATCTTACATCTAAAGGCTTTCGATTGAAAGGATGCTAAGAATAGCAAAGTATGATAAACTAAACCTCTGCATTGAATGAGACAACATTCATATGCAGAAATGGAATCAAGTTTGAGTTCCATGAATGTTTTAAGTATTGGGTGAAAGGCCTATATCTGTAAAACATTAAATGCTTGATTTTGGGTTAGAGGCCCACAAATTGGTAAGCATTTGGTTTAAAGATTTATCATTTATGAAATCATATTTCATAGATCATTTAATCTTGGTTTAGTATTAAATGATGAAGTCAAAGTGATTCAAAACATTCAAATGGGTTGTCACGATAGATTCTTTGACAAAGAAACACCCATAAGTGAACTTGAATATTGAAATCACAAAAGGATCCCTAATCCAGGTCATTGAAAGGTTGGACGACCAATGACTAATGAAGATTAGATTGCAAGTTGATTTATAGTTCTGTTTTTTGAACTAGATGGACTGGATGTCAGAATCTTTTGCATAGATACTTATTGGACCTTGTATCGGATTGACCATGAGAACACTTTAAGAGATTAAAGTCATGTCATAAGTAGTTCTCATTAATGGTGATTAGAACCTTTCCTCAGAACATGAGTGATTATGTCTGCTCGTTTGAGAACTAGTTCGTTTGATACTAGCTAAACGTCGCACCGTAAAAGGAGGTTATAAAAGTAGTTATTGGGCGTTCTATGAATCAAAGTGAGTGTTCATAGATTGAAATAATAGATTTTCCTCCTATCTTTGATAGGATATGGTGTTGTTATGTAACAAGGCCTCTCGAAGAGTTAGATACTATGAAAATGCATGGCCGTGCTCCGAATGGTTAAGGCTTAACGTTCTGTAAAAGTTTAACAGTTGAGCTTTGTAATCCGAGAAACACTTCTGGACCTAATAAGGATGGCTTGGATCTTACCTTATGTTTACCAAGTAGCACTAAGCAACAAAGGAATGTGAATGTACACTTGTCTGAATGACAAGTGGGAAACTGAAGGAAATACGTCCTTCACCCAAGATGCATTAAGTCTAATACCAAGGTTCAGATTATTTGCGAACAATTAATTCAGTAAGATCAAATGATCGGAACAGCTAGCTGGAACAATTAGGCTCACAACTTACTCTCGACTGAACCTATAAGGTCACACCAATGACATGTAACAGATCACCGGATTAAATGAATCGGAAATTCATTTAATAGCTTTTCGGGAATTAGTTTGGAAAAACGTATTATACGATACGACCTTGCGTCGGAATCGTATATAGTATCGCAAATATTCGTAAGCTAGGCGAAACGAATAATCGTATCGTACGACGGTGATTCGTCTTGTACGATACGATAAATAATAGCCGTAAGACGTTAGTCGCGAATACGAGCCGCATCGGAGCTGTCGGCCCGTTGAGCCAAGCGAGCATGCGCGCAAGGCCCAACGAGCCAGCGAGCTCGCAACGCAGCGGACAAGCCAGCCCGCGTGGGCATGGCAACGTGCACAAAGGTGCAGCAGCACAGCAGCGAGCAAAGCAAGGCCCACGGCCCATGCTGCTCGGCTGCGCTTTGGGCTTCGGCCTGCAGCTTTTGCTGTGCGCGGGGCTTGTGCACGCGTGTTTGATGTGTGGCAAGTCAAGGCCTTTTGGTCTTGGCCGGTCACACCTAATATATCAATTAGGTTATATTTTTTGCACACACTTCAACACAATCATTTTTCCAGTAACCCTAAATCTAATTCCTAAATTACGTTGTTCAGTTTTTCTCTCTACCCAAAAACTGTTCCTGTAACACCCTAATAATTCCTTGCTTTTTATAAAATATTTTCCAACTTAAAACACAGGAATTACATAGATATTACCGCCACCGTGATAACGGCTAAGGCTATTTACCAGAATTACGCAGCGGAATTAACTAACTTTCAAAACACATTAAATAAATAGTTAAGGAAAATTAAATTTTAATAATCCAACCTTTGCCCGGTAATCCATTAACGGTCCCACCTTTGAGGTATTCCTAGATGGACCAACCTTTTATACCCATCATCTTTTAACAAACGCTTTTAAATTGGAACCTGCTAATTCAGGTCATGCGTCCTACGTGGCATCGACCGTTGAGAGTTTTGCAGGTTACCTTATTTTAAACTTCTTCTTCCTCGTTTTTCTTCTCTCTGTTCGTCGTCTCTCTCATTTTTTTTTAAAAAAACAATCCTTTCTTTGCAGAGAATCTCACACGACAATTTCTCAAAAAAACAAATTCCCCAATTTCTTCTCTGCCCCTTGATCTTCACATCAATTTGCCCAAAAACATAACAAATCACCCAATTTGAGAAATTTTTCCTCTTCGTGAAATAGCCATGGTTGGACCAAAGCAGCAAGCATCAACTGGGTCTGGGTCATCTACGAACTCAAGACATGGTAGGGTGAAGTGTGGGTGTGGTGTTCCTGCAATTGTGCGAGTTGCGAAGAAAGGACCAAATTGTGGGATGCAATTCCTCGGATGCTCTTCGTGTCCGGTAAGTTGGTTTAATTGTTGTTATAATTAAAATTAGGGTTAAATTAGGGTTCTAATTAAAATTAATGTGTGAATTAGGAGTACGATTGCGGGTTTTTTAGATGGGTGCCTGAAAACAATGCCATTGAAGACTTGCAATTTCAAGTGTTGAAGAAGGATACCACTATTGCTGAATTGGAGTATGATAAGAAGTTTCTTGAAGAAAAACTGAAAAAAGTGCAGTTGAAGAAGGACAATCTTGAAGAGGAAATCCATGAAATGAAGAATGAGGTCTGTGAATTGCGGATTGAGGTGATGCGGGCTACAAGGAATGAGAAGAACTACTCCATGGCTTTGATGTATTCATGGCTTTTGTTTGCATTTGTGTTATTCTATTTAAAGTAGGTATGAAAAGGGTTGTAATGACAATAAATCAGAAGAATATGGCCTTAGGAAGAAAATGTTATTTGATGTCGTTTATCGTTTATGTTCTCACTTGTTTGACTCGGCTAGTTATTTGTTGAAAATATATGACCTAGTTTGACTCGACAAATGAAAATCGTATTTGGCGGCATAATAACAAGAGCTAAAACGAGTAGCGAGCGAGAATAAAAAGTCAACAAGCATATGTAAATTATGTAATCATACGTACGAGTATTACATGATTTAAGCTTTATACTTGAGCTCAATAAAAAATTCTAGCTCGACTTACGAATAACATAATTTGCAAAGCAAAAGAAATAGAACTAACAAATACGGAGAGTATGATTTAAAAACGCCGAACTTCCACTCCGGGGTAATTAACATTCAAAAGTTAGTCTTGTGAGCATACAATTGTTTGTTCCATGCCATTGTTTGATGAAAATCACTAAGCTAAGACTATAGATTACAAATTACAAATGTCGAAGCTTGATTGACTGCAGATTACAAAAGGCACCCCAGGAGATCGACTTGTTGAATTTTAAGCTTGATTGAAGCTAATATGGTTCTGTTTGACTGGCCTGTGTAGGAGGGCCACTCAACTGCAAGCAAGAATATGACATTGTTATTATACACACTTAAACATTTACAGAAAATAAAGAACACGATTGCCCGAGTCAAACACGAGTGAGTATACTTACATTGTCGGTGATTGTTCCATCCTCACCAAAGAGAACTCCAATTCCAATTGTCACGCCACTTGATCTTCCCCTTCCCCTTCCTCTTCCTCTGCCCCTTCCCATGCCTCTTCCCCTACCATTGTCTGATGCGCCCTCACCTCCATTGTCTGATGTTCCCCTACCCCTGCCTCTTCCCCTACCACCTCTAGAACCTCTGCCAAGATGGATGACTATTCCACCTCTGCCCAACTTAGTTGGCTGAGCTGTTGCATCCAAGTGTGTAACTCCAGAAGCTGTTGTTTCTTGTGTGCCATCTACCCTTGGTCTGCCCCTAGCTCTCTTTGGTGGTGGTGGGGGTATGTCTCCAGCAGTGTCTCTGTTGGGACATCTTCTCTTGTTTTGACCTTTAGTGCTACAGATGCTTCAAGTCATTTCCATACCATGTCTGGTTAGCTTCCCTGGCCTTTTAGGGTCTTCAAATGGATCCCTTCTTCTGTTCGCTCTTGGTCTGCCTGGACCAATTTTTATGGATGGTGCATCTATCACAAAATCACCTCTAGGCCTGTACCTTTCCCCTTCCACATGAGGGATTGATCCAGCATATTCCTTGAGATACACTTCCCTCTTGTAACAGTCATCCACATAATCCTCTGCCTCCTTGTGTGAAAAATAAATGCAAGTTATTGCATGACAACAAGGGATTCCAAGCATTTGCCATTTTCTACATGTACAAGTCCTAGCCACCAAATCTACATTCAACATATCTAGGTAGTATTGTACATTAAAGACAGTGTCAGTTGATGGCAAAACCTCACAATTTGCAGTCTTTTCTTTCTCAAGTTCCAGCTTTGCTTGAATCCTAGGGCAAAGGACAGACTTACACTTCTCCATTTCTTGCCTTTTCTGAACTAGTCTTTGCATTATTGCAGCCCTAATGTCCTCTAGCATGTAAATGAGATGTTTGGTCCTAGCAGTAATGATATACCCATTAAATGTCTCAGCCATGTTGCTTGGGCGAATGTGGCAAAATAGACCCATTATTACTTATGTCTTATGTGCGAATTAGTCCCTTAACTTTTAAATGTAGCAAATCAACTCCACATGTATTTTGTAATGTGTAATTAACTCCAATTGTTAATTTGCCGACCAAATATCATCAGAATTATATAATTTTCGCCGGATTTAGACCATAAAATACAGCATGTCCCAAATACCTCGAATCTGAATTGTTAAAATACACAAATCCACAAATCAAAATAGTGTAGAGTTATAAAAATACTATAGGTCAAACGTACTATTGCTCGATTTTGAGCAATAAAAGAGTTATGTTCGTGACTACTCCGTATCATCTATCATTAAATAAGATGTGAATGAATATACAAACTCCATTACCGTACAATCACATGTATTTTGCTCGTAAAATCGTCTTATTCCGGCGAAAATCATATATTTTCTGATGGTATTTGATCAGTAATATAATTGGAGTTAATTACACATTACAAAATAGCTGTGGGGTTAAATTGCTACATTTGAAAGTTACAGGACTAATTTGCACATTAGACTTAAGTAATGGGGTTGATTTGCCACATTCGCCCATGTTGCTAGTTATAGCATCTGTCCTAATACTAGGGTTTAGGAATGCCCTACAGAACCATTTGGGATTGTAAGACTTAAAGGCAGTGGCTGCATCTGTACTTTTTGCATTTAGTTCCTCTAATGCATCATTATAATCAGCTTCATTGTATGCCTTTGCAATCTTCCAAAACAAAAGCTTATACTCATCACCCCTATAGGACTTATGCCACAAGCAAAGATATGCCTAGCACAGTGCCTGTGCTCTGCTTTGGGTAATACAGTAGCCACAGCATGCAAGATGGCCTTCAAGAAATGCAGCAAACAGTATTTATCAAAAAATAGGAGCTTAACTGTCAAGTAAATGCATTTAAAAAGGTTAAACATGAGCACTTGAGTCAAACACGAGTACTCGAGTCAAACAGGAGTACTCGAGTCAAACACGAGTACTCGAGTCAAATACGAGCACTCGAGTCAAACACGAGCACTCGAGTCAAACACGAGCACTCGAGTCAAATACGAGTACTTGAGTCAAACATGAGTACTCTAGTCAAACACGAGTACTCGAGTCAAATACGAGCACTCGGGTCAAACACGAGTACTCGAGTCAAATACAAGCACTCGAGTCAAACACGAGCACTTCAGTCAAAGACGAGTACTCGAGTCTAATACGAGGACTCGAGTCAAACACGAGCACTTGAGTCAAAGACGAGTACTCGAGTCAAATACGAGTACTCGAGTCTAATACGAGGACTCGAGTCAAACACGAGCACTTGAGTCAAAGACGAGTACTCGAGTCAAATACGAGCACTCGAGTCAAACATGAGTACTTGAGTCAAACACGAGTACTCGAGTCAAATACGAGCACTTGAGTCAAGCACGAGTACTCAAGTCAAATACGAGTACTTGAGTCCACCAACAACATCAACTAACTTCAACTACCATCAACTAACTTCATCAACTAACATCAAGCAAAATCAACTACCTTCATCAACTAAATTCAACTAACAGCTAACACCAACTACCAACAACAGCTAACACCAACTAACTTCATCAGCTAACACCAACTAACTTCAGCTAACATCTACAACTAACTTCAGCTAACATCTACAACTAACTTCAACTACAAACAGCAGCTAACCCAAACAAAACAACAACAGCTAACACCATGAAATCAACAACAGCAAACACCAACAACCATTAAGCATACAGAACAAAAATAGCTAACAACAACAGATTAAAAATAGAGGTCAGAGTCTAACCTGATGCTCATCAGAAATGATTGCAAAGCCATCACCATATCCAAGATCAAGGCACTCCTGAATTCCCTTGAAGAACCATTCCCAACTCATGTTATTCTCACCTTCAGCTACTGCCCAGGCTATGGGGTACATTTGATCATTACTGTCTCTTCCAACAGCAGATAGTAATTGGGCTCCCAATAATGTTTTCAAAAAACATGCATCCACACAAATAACCTTTCTGCACCCTTCTTTCCAGCCTTTGTAAAGTCCCTCAAAACAAGTAAAGAGCCTTTGGAACATGGGAGGAGTTTCATCCTGATCAGTAACCAATGCCAGCTTATGACCAACACTTGATGCTTGTAATGCCCTCATATATGGAATAACCTTGTTATAATGATCCTTCATGGACCCATGCAACATCCTGTGTGCCTTGGACTTGACTTTGTATGCAAACCCCCTCTTGATCAACACCTTATAAGCCCTCCTTGTGGTCTCCATGATCTCCCTTACTGGCCAGTGTGGTCTAGCCTTGAACACTTCAAGGTATTGCTCTGCAAGCCAACTTGCTTTCAACTGCTTGTTTTTCTTCATGTTTCTGTGGCAGTTGTGGTCATCAGTAACTGTTTTCACTATAAAAGTGGACCTCCTCTCATCCCAAGAAGTATATAAGTAGAAAGGGCACCCTGCAATACACCTTACACCCATCCTCTGTGCTCTTTTTTTGTTGCTGATAACCACACTCACATTCCTCCCCTGCATAATCCCATACTTTGCCACTGCCTTCTTGAAATCCACCCTCGTTGTGAACCTTTGGCCCACTTTCCACTTGAACACACTGAAATCCTGGTTTGGGTTAACTAGAAGACTTCTAGCAGCTTTTCTCTTCCCAATTTCTATCTCATCCTCTCCACTGTCAAGAGGTGTGTGCATTTCTTCATCACTCTCCTCATACTCACTAATGTATCCAGATCTACTCTTCCCTGGATCAACAGATGTACTAGGTGTTTTATGAGTACCAAGCTTACCCTCTGCTGCCTCTTGTTGAAGCTTCTGAGCAATCTCAAACAACTTGTTGTTTGCTTGTTTTACCCTGGCTCTCACATCCCTAGCCTCATCATCACTATCATCTTCATATGGCTCATCATTATCATCAATATACTCCTCCTGATACTCCTCCTCATCTGTATTATATTCATCCCCACTCAACAACACATCATTTTCTAGTTCTAAATCCAGACCAGCAACATTCTCATCATCATCAGACAACTCAACCTCATAATCTGAATCAGTTTTATCAGAATCTGACTCTGATTCCCCTACTAGATCCTTCCACAACAGAGGTGAGTCTGGCCTGTTATCATAAAGGTCATCATCCTCAAAATCTTGAGCATGGGTTTGGTTTTCAGAATTTGTGTGTTTGGCTGTTGTTGCTTGGTTTGGTTGGGAGAGTGGATCTGGTTTTTCTGAAGTTTCTTGTGGGATTTCTGTATTGGTGGTTGTTGCAATGGGGATAGGGTTTTCTGTATTAATGGATTGGGTGGACTGGCCCACTGTTGGTGAGGTGGAAGCATCTTGCTTTTCAAGTGGTCCCTGTGTTGACTGTATGTCAACTGACTTTTTGAACCTAGGACTTGACCTAAGTGGGCTGGTTATTGTCTTCTGTGGGCCCCTTTTAGGAGTTAGCTTTTTTGCAACAGATTTTGTTTTAGGTTGTAGCACTAGTAGAAAAAACCCTTATTGCAGCGGGCTTTTAGACCCCTGTTGCAGCGTACATCGTATGCTGCAACTGGGGGGCCTGCAACAAGTCTGAACTTGTTGCAGCGTACATTGTTCGCTGCGAAAAGTGCTTTTTTGCAGCGTACATTTATATGTACGCTGCAACAAGTGTGTAAAATTTGGCCAAAATCTAGACTTGTTGCAGCGTACAAATTGGTGTACGCTGCAAAAAACCCATTCTGTTGCAGCGAACATCTCTTTGTACGCTGCAACAGGTAATGATTTTTGCTAAATTTTACACCCTTGTTGCAGCGTACATATATATGTACGCTGCAACAAAGAGCTTTAGGCGGAAATTTTTTAATTTATTTAGGGATATCTGGAGTGCCTTGCACACAAATATAGAAACTTGTCACAACAATAATAATATCGCTAATAATATCGCAACCTGTATAACAATTATAAAAACAATAACTGGTGTTTTGTATATTATATATCCCAAAACAAAGTTCATGTAGTACATTCAAAAATATGTACGTTCCAATTTCAACGTACGCATACATTTTAATATAAAAGATTGTTCTATAACATCTAAGCCAACTCGATCAAACGCGCTCAGGCCAATAATAAATACTTGCTGGTAAAAAACTTAGCCCATTCCTCAGGAACCACATCAATTTCCTCACTAGCATAAGGCGCATTCCTCGTAGTATAGACCTTCAAAAACAAAAATTTGATGGGAGCATTAGATTAAATGTCATTTTAGTCTAAATATGACATATAACGACCCAATGAGCCTTAAATGTGCATAAATATATTGGAATGAGTATTGAAAACTTTAAAACTAAGCATAATAATCATGTAATAAGTTTGAAATAAGTCCTTAGGTTCTTTAGTTCAAAGTTGGAACGAAAATGTCATTTTAGTCTAAATATGACCTATAACGACCCAATGAGACTTAAATGTGCGTAAATAGATTGGAAGGAGTCTTGAAAACTTAAAACTAACCATATTAATCATGTAAAGGGTTTAAAATGAGTTTTTAGGTTCCTTAGTACAAGGTTAGGAGCGAAAATGTCTCATTTTAGCCTAAATATGACCTATAACGACCAAACAAGTCTCAAATGTGCATAAATAGATTGGATTGAGTCTTGAAAAGTTCAAAATAATCATATGAATAATATAATAAGTTGGAAATTAGTTCCTAAGTTGGTTAGTTCAAAGTTGGGAGCGAAAATGTCATTTTAGCCTAAATATGACCTATAACGGCCAAAGAAGTTTCAAATGCGCATAAATAGATTGGATTAAGTCTTGGAAAGTTGAAACTAATCATATGAATCATGTATTTAAGTTTGACATGAGTTTTTAGGTTCGTTAGTTCAAAGTTGGGAACGAAAGTGACATTTTAGCCTATATATGACCTATAACGGCAAAAGAAGTCTCGAATGTGCAGAGATAGATTGGAACGAGTGTTGGAAATTTAAAACTAATCATATTAATCATGTAATAAGTTTGAAATGAATCCTTAGGTTATCTAGTTATGAATTGGGAGCGAAAATGACTTATTTTAGCCTAACTATGACCTATAACGACCAAAGTCTCAAATGTGCATAAATAGATTGGATTGAGTCTTGGAAACTTAAAACTAATCATATAAATCATGTTATAAGTTTCAAATTAGTTCTTAAGTTCGTTAGTTCAAAGTTAGGAGCGAAAATGTCATTTTAGCCTAAATATGACCTATAACGGCCAAAGAAGTCTCGATTGTGCATAAATAGATTGGATTAAGTCTTGGAAAGTTAAAACTAATCATATGAATCATGTAGTAAGTTTGAAATGAGTTCTTAGGTTCGTTAGTTCAAAGTTGGGAGCGAAAATGTCATTTTAGCCTAAATATGACCTATAACGATCCAATTATCCTTAAATGTGAATAAATAGATTGAAACGAGTATTGAAAACTTAAAACTAAGCATATTAATCATGTAATAAGTTTGACATAAATCATTAGCTTATCTAGTTCAAAATTGGGAGCAAAAATGCCTTATTTTAGCCTAAATATGACCTATAACGACCAAACAAGTCTCAAATGTGCATAAATAGATTGGATTGAGTCTTGGAAACTTAAAAATAATCATGTGAATCATGTTATAAGTTTGAAATTAGTTCTTAAGTCCGTTAGTTTAAAGTTGGGAGCGAAAATGCCATTTTAGCCTAAATATGACCTATAACGGCCAAAGAAGTCTCGAATGTGCATAAATAGATTGGATTTAGTCTTGGAAAGTTAAAAATAATCATATGAATCATGTAGTAAGTTTGAAATGAGTTCTTAGGTTCGTTAGTTCAAAGTTGGGAGCGAAAAAATGTCATTTCAGCCTAAATATGACCTATAACGATCAAATTATCTTTAACTGTGCATAAATAGATTGAAAAAAGTATTGAAAACTTAAAACTAAGCATATTAATCATGTAATAAGTTTGAAATTAGTACTTAGGTTATCTAGTTCAAAATTGGGAGCGAAAATGCCTTATTTTAGCCTAAATATGACCTATAACGACCAAACAAGTCTCAAATGTGCATAAATAGATTGGATTGAGTCTTGGAAACTTAAAACTAATCATATGAATCATGTTATTAATTTGAAATGAGTTCGTAAGTTCGTTAGATCAAAGTTGTGAGTGAAAATGTCATTTTAGCCTAAATATGACCTATAACGGCCAAAGAAGTCTCGAATGTGCATAAATAGATTGGATTAAGTCTTGGAAAGTTAAAACTAATCATATGAATCATGTAGTAAGTTTAAAATGAGTTCTTAGGTTCGTTAGTTCAAAGTTGGGAGCGAAAATGTCATTTTAGCCTAAATATGACCTATAACGATCCAATTATCCTTAAATTTGCATAAATAGATTGGAACGAGTATTGAAAACTTAAAACTAAGCATATTAATCATGTAATAAGTTTGAAATGAGTCCTTAGGTTATCTAGCTAAAAATTGGGAGCGAAAATGCCTTATTTTAGCCTAAATATGACCTATACCGACCAAACAAGTCTCAAATGTGAATAAATAGATTGGATTGAGTCTTGGAAACTTAAAACTAATCATATGAATTATGTTATAAGTTTGAAATGAGAAAACTCTACATAGAAAACTCAAACTCCACATAGAAATAAAATCAGTTTAATAATTGTGTTTGCGAGGGGGTATTTCACAAGCAGGAGATGACTAGTTTGCATGATGTATAAGGCTAATTATAATTATCGTAAATAAAAAGCAATTTAAAGACATACCAAGTCATCTGTCAGCATGTCCACCTTTTTCACTTCCTTGGAAAAAAACCAACGGTGACTGCATATTTTAAGCAAATTACAATTAGTACATGAAAGCTATTGACGGATAGACATACAACGACACTGTAAGTGCGAATAAAATTAGTTATTAGTGTCACTGATGTATTCGCCTAGCTAAGGAGATGCAAGACGGACAGCAAACCACCATTGGGTTATAGGGGAAATAGCATAAAGTAGCAAGAATATAAGCACGCACTTACTGTTCATATTTGTAAACACGGTAAAATTTCTCTACATGTTGCCGTTGACCAATAACTTGAGCGATTTATATACTAATCAGTTGAGTCGTCCAATAAATCTCAACAAGAAGAGAATAAAGTGGAAAACCACTTTTGCATGAACCCTATAGAATCATCAACAATAAGCCAAGGAAAGGCTCATATGAGCGCAAAAGAGGGAATTACAAATTCACATAACAAAAGACCATAAGCTAACCTACTGAAACTATCATAAACACCTGATTATTTCACATCTCGACATGAAATGGATATTGGATTCAAGAAACTAGCTAGTAATACCATCAAACTAAAAGAGATCCTAAAAACAAAACAAACAAAACAGATTAATAGATCCCCTAACATTAATATATACTAAATCCTTCACAAATCCAAGGACGGAGTAGAGAATAATGTAGCTAACTTCTAACCTAACTTACTGCACAGAGAATAAATCACTGTTTCAGATTAGCAATTATGGAATACATAAATAAGTTACAGAGATAACTAATTATAGTACCAGTATATATTCTGTATACTGCAGACTCTGCAGACAAAAGATAAATTGATGTTTGTGATGCAGCAAGTCAGCAACTACCCCTTTCAATAGACAATAGTGTTTCCTTAAATATAGAAACAACACAAAAATGGAACTTAAATAACCATTAAAAAATCCAAATCCTTGACACCAACCACCCCTCGCCTCAACCTTCCTCTTGATGAAAATAATTCATGCATGACCCCTTCCCCAAGACCCCTTCATTTGTCCATCATTCTAGCTATTAATTTGTCGTCACTGCCACTTAAATGTTGTTGCAGGTAGATTGAACATAAAAAATGGCGAATGAATACAACCATCTAAATCAGAGTAATTACTTGGTCATTGACGATGTACTGAACTTCCATAAGTACAGGTGATCGAAATTTTTTCACGATGATAAAAATTGTATTCTGCAGTCTGCTTGTTTCAAACATCTTAAGCGCATTCTTCTTCACTTAATTATCACTTCAGGAAGACAGGGAGATTGCATTGCTAACAACTGTTTTATGGCTCGGGAATATATCATTTCAAGTTACTAACAATGAAAACCACGTAGAAGCTAACAACAGTTTTATGGCCCTGGAATGTATCATTTCAAGTTCTACCAATGATTTATTGCTTTGTAGTATGCATCATTTTATCCCGAGTATGAAAAAATAAGTTATAATATTGAGTGTTCTACAGCTCCAATTGCTAATATGAGTTGCATATCTGTTCTAGTGTATTTTAATTTCACCAGCTTCTCATATGGAAGCTACTTGTCAATTTAGTTGTCAATTTTTTTCATAGCTGCCTTGTTTATAGCTTTAACTCAAATTCATGACTCATTGATTCATGACTCAATTAGAGGAAAAAGAGAAAATTCTGAATACAATTAGAACGAATTGAACAACTAGCAAAAAAAAAAAAATATTGTACAAACCCTAATTCTGAAAACGAAAATCAAAAGGGGACAGGAAGAGAATTACTTGTTGTGGCGATTAGATTGACGGCCGAGCAAGCACCGAAGAACAGACCGTTCTTTCTTGGAACCACCGTCCGAGCTAGCTGAGTTTTCAGCGACTATGTCAGTCATGGTTCAGCGCGGAGAACGTACAGGACGCGATGGGTGGCGAGGAAGCGAGGAAAGACACTCACCGGCGAGGAGAGTGACGGCGGATCCGAGCAAGCTGAGTTCGACGGCGGCGCAGGACCGGGCAAGCTCTGAGTTCGACGACGACGGAGGGAATTGAAAACTGAGGGAAGAGTTGAGCGCGGGGAACTCCAAAGTTTTGAGAGAGGCATTTTGGTTAAATGAAATCATTAATCAACAATAATATTATTGCAGCAAATAAATTTTGTTACACGAACTTATTGCAGGGTACAATGACATGTACGCTGCAACAGTATATAGCTATTGCAGGGGGCTTTTAATATGTACGCTGCAAAAAACTCTTTTGCAGGGGGCATTTAATTTGTACGCTGCAATAACCCTTTAAAGGGTTTGACCCGCGTTGACCTACTGCTTGTTGAAGCGTATTAATACATGTACGCTGCAACAAGGGGGCTGCAACAGGGGTTTTTTCTACTAGTGTAGATTTGGTGAAGATTGTTCTGGTGGAGGTGATGCTTGTTTTTTTACAGGTGATGATTGTTTTGGTTGAGGTGATGGTTGATTTGGTGGAGGAGGTGGTTCATAAAAAATAACAGGTTCATCAACCCCATGTAAAACATACAACTCCACACACCTACACCTCACTGCTATAGATGTCATATGTCTCACCTCCTCATCATTGTACACTCTTTTCAACCCTGTATCCAAGTTATGTCCAGGAACAAGATAGTATATTGCCTCATTTTTTCTGTAATCCCCAAACTTCTTTGCTAATTCAACTAGCTAAAACCAACAGATTTCATCAGGGTCAACCATAAAATTCCTCCCCATACCCCCACATACACAGAGAACCCATTATTATCATCTTTAAACAGCCCACCATGCCAGAATTTTAAGGTAACATCGCTCGATATTCCCATTGTAGCCTAACATCAATCAAACAATTCCAAGCCACAATCAATCCAACGCTTTACATAAACATAGGGGTTTAATTAACAAAAGTAAGCATAATTTTCACATAAAATTCCAGAACTTAATTAATTTTGACAATAATCGCAAAATTAGGGTTTAGGGTTCCACCAACAACAATTATGCACAATTTTCACATCAAATTAGTGCTTTAGCATAAATTACTTAACTTTAAGGACAAATACCAAACTTCAGTTCTAATTTAAAGCATAAAAACAAAAATTGAAGGGCGCAATAATTAGGGTTAGAGTTCGTACCATGAATCGAACAATTTGGGGAAAAAATTAACTTCTCCACCCCATTTTGTACCCGATTTGCAGAGAATCTCCACCTACGTCACTCGTGCTGCAGAGATTGCGACTTTTTGCCCAGAAATTATTGAATGTGAGGGCAAGAGGAAGTGAGAGATGATGAAAGAGGAACAGAGGAGGGTGGCAGTTAGAAGCAATAACTCGTGAAATGAGAGGGAAAGGGAGGGAAATGGAGGGTCATTTCCCAGTCATCATAAAATTTTAAATAAATTATGCCACGTAAGCTTATTTCAGTCAATTATAAGTTTGTTGACTTTTTTTAGCAGGTAACCGGTAAAAGGGTTTGTTAAAAGATGATGGGTATAAAAGGTTGGTCCATCTAGGAATACCTCAAAGGTGGGACCGTTAATGGATTACCGGGCAAAGGTTGGATTATTAAAATTTAATTTTTCAATAGTTAATGGTCATTAAAACAAGTTGGAACCGTTGAGGCCCAAACTAAAACAAACCGTTTGAAATCCATTAACTAAAAATAGTAGTATTAGTCATAACTATAAATAGAAATAGAGTTTATAAATTACGGAAGCATAAAACTCTCAACTCGAATCCCATGATAACTTCTCCCGCAAGTTATCTCTACAAACCTGCTTTATTGAAAATCTACTCCCCAACAACGCAATTGCAATTGATGGATCATCATAGGGTCATTAAGGCAAAGGCCATGACCAGAAGACATGAAGCACGAAGTCAGCAAAAGCTGAGTACAGACAAGCTAGAATAACATTCTATTCTAACATGCTTCACTCGACAATTAATTAATCCACATGCAAAAGCCATAAAATAAACAAGTAAACATGGAGACAAGACTCGACACTTCCCACGACTCTTGACTCACAGATTAATAAAAGTAGCTTCGAACGGGTAAAATAAGTATCCTCAAAAGGAAAAAAAAGGGTGATGGGAGCCTAACATACACCAAAATAAGTCGGGCTACTACCGATAGTCGGGCCATACCGACAGGAATTCCAATGCACAAAGGCATAAAAGAGAATGAAACAACGTCTTGTATCATTCTAGGAGTACAAGTTTTCCGGCAAGACTCCCCCCATTGTTCATACTTAAGGTTGTAAACACCTACTTTTGTCCCCATTCCCGAATAGGATGGTTCGATGATGAGAACACAAATCTCCACTTGGCAACGCATCTCCTATAAAATAACGAATCTCAATCACCCTTTCACTTCAGTCAAAACTGCTATTTATAGAAACCTGCTAAGAATAGTAACCGCCGTAAAAGGTAGTTGTTAAAAGTGGCAAAGTCATAAAAGATAGAAACCTGTCAGAATTAGGTGTTGCACTCCAACATAAATCCTAAAAGAGATAGTATTTGCATTCCTGGTATAATTCGAAAATAAGAGTTACGTATTAATTAAATTCCTAATGAACCTAGAGTTCGTAACGGGCCCGGACGCATTCCGTCATAAGTTAATACGCACTAAAAGACTCGGATAAATCTCAAAAGCTCCGTATTCTAAGAGTCCAAATCTGATAAAGAAACTCGGCCCAGATCCCATTTTCAACGCCCTGGGCGCTGAAAATGCCTGGGGTCGTTTTATCTCCGGATTCTTTTTGGATTCGTATCTTAAAATCTATCTTTCCACACACCCTTTTCCTATAAATACAGCCTAAAATCGACGTGAAAATAAGACACAATTGCATAACCTGAGTATTGACTCTAGCCTTAAGCCTAAGCCTCACGCTGCGAAATTGATCCGGCGTTCTGTCACAATCGACCCAAAAGTCGAACAGAACGCGTCCTGCCCCTTGTAGCTTGATGAATTAAGCCTTAATACTGGAACATTGCTTAGAAACCCGAGATTCGTTAAATAAAAGGAGAAATAGCAAAGCCAAGTGGTTAGTTTTCTGAGAACCACAGCGCACCTCTCAAGGGTGCGTTGTAATGTATCCCTCGTATGATTTAATCGCTTTCATCACCCTTTTATAAAATTGTCAAACTATTAACTTGATTGATCTATCACGCCTAATAAGATAATACTTTGGACAATTGAATTATCATGCTAGGTACCTTAAATCAATCTAAATAAGATAATCACGATCGACTTAGTATTATGTGTCGCATATTGCTAAAATCAACTCAGAATAGTTTAATAGTTTAACGCATGTCCCTTCAATTATTTATGCTGAGGTAGTAAGGATAACCTGCCTCTGGAGTATTATCGATGAGCACTCCTCTCGGTAGCTACAGTCCCCCAAACTCTCAATCTCTGCCCTGCGGGTGTACGTTGAGCGATCCCCACACCAGGGATCACAAGGGAACCTATGGCCGTCGTGGTCGAACATAATTGCACTCCCTTTATGTCACGATAACCGGGTTTTGTCAATTTTTCTCATTGTCGTTAAAAACTGAATGGCGACTCCTATATTACTAGTCGATTGGGTGTAAACTCACAGGAAATCCAATTACACTTGATCTTAC
The DNA here is from genome assembly GCF_020520425.1 of Spinacia oleracea. Classification (NCBI taxonomy): domain Eukaryota; kingdom Viridiplantae; phylum Streptophyta; class Magnoliopsida; order Caryophyllales; family Amaranthaceae; genus Spinacia; species Spinacia oleracea. The sequence continues at coordinate 24,966,569 of NC_079492.1, read as the reverse complement.
GACGTCACGCCCACGAGGGACGAGGTCATGCATTAGCCTCGTGCTTTTTCGACCCCCTCACAGTGGCGACTCCACTGGGGATGTTAATGAAATACTCGTTCTCGTAGGTAATCAAAATAGCCGAAGGGTGAAACGATCCTACCCCGCGTTTATTTCCGTATCAAGTTGGGACGACCTAAAAATCAGCATATTTATGTGAACGGACAGAATCGCATAACGAATATTGGCTCCCTTGGCATGTTTCATCTCGGGAGTTGGGAATAAGGATACCCATCGCCACCCTGGGGGTGCATACGCTTCGAATGTTGTCCACTCGGCACTTTCGCTAGTAATACACCTGTCCCAAACCCAATCGCTCGCCCACTAGGTCCCTCTCATTGGTGCATGCCCCTTGGCTTACATCTAGATTGGCCTCTTGGGACGAAATTCGCTCGTGAATGCACTACCTCGACCGGGGCATGTGTTGGATCGACAATAGAAGCGGTACCAAGCCGGCGCAAATAATACCCATAGAAGCCTATCATAAACTACGTGACATATTTTTTTGCTTCATGTTGTAATGTTAGTTATGTGTAGCGAATTATGTTACTAGAAAACCAACGACCCTAAAAATTGCCCAAACATTCATACACACCAATTGGCCAAAAAGTTATACCAAATACGTGTTCCGTAGCCTCGGGCGATCGCCACAAAAATAAGCGACGCCCAGGACAGCCTGTAACGGATCCCACAACGCTGCACAACGCGTAAAGGACGTTATTAGGCGAGCACGCAAAATTAAGTCGTATATACCAAAAAAGGATACGCGAACAGAATACGAGTACCAGTCAGGGACGCATTTTCAGCGCCCCTGGTTGGGCGCCAATCATTTTCAACGCCCAAAGATGGGCGTTGAAGTTGCGGCCTGGCCTTTTGGTCAGGCACAGCAGCCTCGGTACCCGCGCATAAAGTATACGTAGCAATAAAAAAATTCGTAACAAATTTGCTACGAAGACGTATGAAAAAAGGCGCTCGATTCTAAGAACAACTTATAAAATAAATAACTCCTTGTGTCGTTGTTAGGCTTCCTATAACGACTGCGTTCGACACTAAAATCGAGCATGCTGATTAAAATAACCTTGAATGTCACACGGGCAAAGATTTTCGAAAATATAGAAGAGTTCAAAGTGCACACACAATAGTCCAAATATACTAGTCCGACTTAAGGGTAGTCATAAAGTGTCTAAAAGGCCAACTCATGAAATAAACTAATGTGTCTCCTACTCCATAATGTTGATACAGGGCCCCTGAATACCTACACGTGATAGCCATCAAGGATCGCAATGGAAGTAGCATATCCTGAACATCTACTCTTAGAGGTCGCACAAACCCAAGAGATGCATGCTTTGGGGCATGACCCTCTACGTTCTAAAAGGCCACTCGCCTCAAAGAACTGCACAATGCCAAAAGCCTCCCCCAACGCACATGCTTTCGGGCTGTTGTTTGGGTTAGAAAAAAAAGAACAAGGAACAAAACAGAAATCATGGCATTGGCCCTTCAAGATGAATTTTTTGATCCCACTAAACTGATCGCTCCATCACCCTTAAAGGTCGACCAAACTCAACAAGGGTGGCGCAAAACCTTCAAATGGACTAATGCTCGTGGAATGAAGTTCAAGATATCTGCGGGGAAGGGCCCAATGTGTGAAGAATTCGAGTCTGAGTCCGAGTCCGAATCCGAGTCTGAACCTAATAAAACTGTAATCCCTCCCGAAACTAGCTTAGACCCGGAAATATCCACTCCGGGAGATCTTTTTGATGTAATGCTTCACGACTTTAATAAGATAAACAAAACTTTTGAGTATATGCCGCTTAAAAATCCGAGTAGTAATGCAGAATGCCTCGCCACTAATGAGCACGAAAAAGAGCCAGAAGATGAATATACCGAATTAATAAAAGCTGTAAATGAACAAGAACTCAAAACCCCTATATTTGAGGACCCAGAATCGGTAAATATTGGAACAGAAGAAAATCCTAAATTCATTAAAATTGGCCTCACCTTAACTCCTACTGAAAAAACCGATCTAATCTCCACTTTACGGGAATTCGAGGGTGTCTTCGCTTGGTCCTACAAAGACATGCCCGGAATAGATCGAGAAATCGCTGAGCATAGGATTCCGCTGGATCCCAAAATGACGCCAGTAAACAAAAGCTACGACGGCTTAAGCCGGAGATAGCCTTGAAAATAAAAGAAGAGATCACTAAACAATTAGATGCGGGCTTCATAAAGGTCTCCAACTACCCAGAATGGGTGGCCAATATTGTCCCCGTAGCTAAAAAAGATGGACGAGTGCGAATGTGCGTAGATTTTCGAGATCTCAACAAAGCCAGTCCCAAGGATGACTTCCCCCTACCTCACATTGACATATTGGTAGACAACACAGCGGAACATGCGCTTCTCTCCTTTATGGATGGGTACGCAGGATATAACCAAATACTTATGGCAGAGGAAGACATGGAAAAAGAAACCTTCATTACCCCTTGGGGTACATATTGCTACAATGTAATGCCTTTTGGTTTGAAAAACGCGGGGGCCACCTATCAAAGAACAGCCACCACGTTACTTCATGACATGATACACAAAGAAATCGAGGTCTATGTAGACGACATGATCGTCAAATCTAAAGACCGGCACGGTCACCTCCCGGCACGGTCACCTCCCGGCACTTAGGAAATTCTTCACCCGAATCCTAAAATATAACATGAGACTAAATCCACAAAAATGTGTGTTCGGGGTAACCTCCGGAAAATTACTAGGATATGTGGTTAGTACACGGGGGATCGAGATTGACCCATCCAAGATTAAAGCCATCACCGAAATGCCCCCACCAAAAACCGAAAAACAGATAAGGGGCTTCCTAGGAAAGCTGCAATACATTAGTAGGTTCATTTCCATGCTTACTATGACTTGCGAGCCACTATTTAAAAAATTAAGAAAAGAAGAAAAAGCCGAATGGGATGAACAATGCCAAACTGCCTTCGATAAAATCAAAGAATACCTATGCAAACCACCCGTCATTTCCCCTCCTTTGCCCGGAATTACTTTACGTCTATTCCTAACCGTCACGGATACTGAAGCGGGAGCTATGCTCTCACAGTGTGTACATGGATCCGAGCGAGCCATCTACTACTTGAGCAAGAAGTTCATACAGTATGAGACGAGATATCCAGAACTTGAGAAAACTTGCCTCGCCCTCGTTCGGGCGTCCAAAAAACTCAGACATTACCTATTAGCCCACACCGTTCGTATAGTGTCGCAAGTAGACCCCTTAAAATACATGTTCGAAAAGCCCGCGCTAAACGGTCGCTTATCCAGATGGCTAGTCATGCTCTCAGAGTTCGATCTAAAATTCATGCCAGAAAAAAAAATCAAAGGAAGAGCGGTAGCCGAATTTCTGGCCGAACATGCTACGAATGAGGAAACCACGGAAGCTTACCTCCTCCCTGACGAGGAACTTCTGATGATACGAGACGACTATCGGACACTATACTTCGACGGTGCATCCAATCAAAAGGGATGCGGTGTCGGAGTTCTCCTAGTCAGTCCCGAAGGGGCCCATATACCAATTTCCGTCAAACTTGACTTCGAGGCCACAAACAACGCCGCCGGGTACGAAGCCTGCATAGTCGGGCTAGAGGCCGCGGTTAGCCTCGGAGTCAAGCATTTACAAGTCTTCGGGGATTCTTCCCTAATAATCAACCACATATCCAAAAGATGGAAAGTCCGAAGCACTAGTCTCTCAAAATATCAAGCCCACTTAGACCAAATAGTTGAGAAATTCGAAAAAATCGAGTATACATACTTACCAAGAGATGACAACCAATTCGCGGATGCACTAGCAAAATTAGCTTCGATGCTCAACATCCCGAGTGAGTGGGACGAAATGACCCTTCGGGTCGAACGAAGAAAAGAGTCGGCTTATTGTTGTGCCATAGACTCCGAACCTGAAAATACCGAAGAAGAACCATGGTATACGGACATCCTTCGTTATAAAACAAGTGGGGAATTCCCCCCAAACACCTCCCCGCGAGCACAAAAGGCCCTACGCCTCCTCGCGTCACAATATAGCATAATCTTGGGAGAATTGTACAAATACACGCTGAATAAAACCAAGTTATTTTGTGTTCACCAAAACCAAGCCCAAAGACTAATGGAAGAATACCATAACGGCGTGCGTGGACCTCATATGAACAGCAAAATGCTATCCCGAAATATATCCCGCTCAGGATACTATTGGACCACCATGGAAACCAACTGCCATCACTTTGTGAAAACCTGCACAAAATGCCAAATTTTCAGTAACCTTAACCACTTACCTCCCTCAGAACTATACACATTCACTTCCCCATGGCCCTTTTCTACCTGGGGTATAGACATAATTGGCAAAGTAACACCCACGGGTGTAGGGGGACACGAGTACGTTTTAGTCGCAATTGATTACTTCACTAAATGGGTAGAGGCAGTCTCCTACGCGAAATTAACGACCAAGCATGTAGCTCGCTTTCTCGAAAAGAACATATTCTGTCGATATGGGGTTCCACATGAAATCATAAGCGACCAAGGTTCCCACTTTAGGGCCGAAGTCCAAGACCTACTCGAAAAATATCATGTCAAACATCATAAATCCTCTCCCTACAGGCCGCAAATGAACGGCGCGGTAGAGGCGGCCAATAAAAACATTAAAGTCATAATTGAAAAAATGGCCGAAAATTATAGAGACTGGCCCAACAAATTACACTTTGCATTATGGGGTTATCGAACCTCTATCCGCACCTCCATTGGGGTAACACCTTACTCCTTGGTATACGGAATGGAAGCAGTCCAACCAATCGAGTTGGAAATTCCCTCCCTCCGGATCGTCTTAGAAAGCAAGCTACCCGAGGTCGATTGGGTCCAAGCTAGGTACGACGAGCTCGTCCTTTTAGACGAATGGAGGGTGAGAGCTTTACATCACGTGCAAGTGTATCAAAAGCGTATCGCGAGGCAATTCAATAAAAGAGTCAAACCTCGAAATATCAAAGAAGGTGATTTCGTGTTAAAAGTGGTCCGTGCACCTACCACGGATCCCCGAGGAAAATTCCGGCCTAATTGGACCGGACCATACTTTGTAAAAACCATCCTACAAGGCGGTACAGTCCAACTGGCTGACATAGATGGAGCGGAATTCGCTAACCTCACGAATTTAGACCAATTGAAAAAGTATTATATTTAATAAAATTCAGTCTGGAGTTAAGGTATTTAATAAACATTAAACTCATAAGCAAGCATTCTACACATTACTCTAACAAAACTGCATAAGACTCACTAAAAAAAAAAAAAAACGGAAAAGCTCGCAAGAGCTCAGTTTCGACGCCCAAGGCTGGGCACCATTATTTTTGACGCCCAGACCTGGGCGCCGATCTTTTCCAACGCCCATACCTGGGCGTCATTCTCTTCTTCCACCATTCCTCCCGCTTCTGCAAGTGTTCGTACTTCTTTCTCGAATTATCAAAAGAATCACGAACACTCAGGGGGGTAGCAGACGTGTAATAAACCCTTTTCAAAAAATATATAATAAAGAACTACGCACGACCTGATTCTGACGAAGATACGTAGGCAATCCTTACCAAGGGTTCGGTCCGATCAAAAAAAGAATAATAAAGTCATGGAACACATCGAGAAGAAAAGACACTACAAGGGCACTATACCTCGACCCATGCACGAGTAAGGCTAAAAGTCCAAATATAACAAAAAAAAGAGAGCCACAGGAATTTATGAAGCTGCAAGCCCAACAAAGGAGTATGGCACGAGTTGACAAGGACGAAAACCCCAAATGTAGACATGAGAAAATATACATATGTAATACCCCCCAAGTAGTCGGCTAGTCTAGTACATGTGCACTCTTGTAAGAACTCACTCTTTTTTTAATACAATATATGGAATCCTTTCTTTTTCAAAAATTGTCGTTGGTTTGAAAGTTTAGTACCGTCATAATGCTACGTGTTGAGACCTCATGTGATAAAGGCAACCTAGCAAGCCCAATGAAGGCTCAAACATTCTTGCACCAAAGATTCGCAAAAAATATAATAAATCATATGTACATGCGAAATACAAGAATGAATAAAATACATAAGTGGAAGCAAGCCTAAGACTCGTCCTCGGCTTCACCCCTCCAAGCCTCACCGGTCCATCCCGTCCACTCCCCATGGTGCGAGGACCCCCAGGCTGAACCTCCCCAATGTTGAGGCTGCGGCTGCAACTCGGGGCTAGACTCACGAGCCACTGACATGGAATGCCGCCCGCGCTCCCGCTCAGGTCGTTCCCCAGAAGTACTCGTCCCCACATCAGAACGGCGATGCCGTAAGGGCGAGTACCGTTCCCGTTCCCTCTCCTCGGGGCCGCGTCTCCCGAACCCCGACGGCCCCGCGTCATCGGCCCCGGCTCGCCCTGTCTCCGTCTGTAGAAACAAAAAGAAAAAGTAAGTGACAGAAATGAGACAACCAAAGAAAATATACATCTCAAAAAGCAGGTACATTACCTGAGTAGAGTGGGGGGTCCTGCAAGAAAGTACGGACCGGGCCCGAACCAACCCGGACTTCAGCCGGTTGATCACCCCCACCATCGCATTGGCCGTACGGGTCGGGACCTGAAATAGGAATGTCAGTAACAGAAAAAAAAAAAAAAAAAAAAAAAAAAAAAAAAAAAACAAAAAAAAGAGGAATAAGAAAGATGCATAAATGAAAGGTGCATACCGCCTGCACTCCCTCAGGGAGTGGAGCATGGAAAACCCGGCCCTCCGGGATAATCTCCACAAACTCGGATCCACCCTCCCCAATATATGAGATCCGAGCATCGGGAGGCACCCACCCCCCCTAACGCAAGATCAGGATGCTCCTGCACGAAACACGATAACATGAATATATGGGTACGAGCATGGGAATGCAGCAAGAAATGAAAATAAAAAGAGCGACTTACAGCGCCAGGCTCCGGGAGACGAAGAGAATCCAGGAGGAACTGGTGGTAGCTAGCTCCCGCTATCACCAACTCAGTCGCCGGAACGCCCTCCCTCGAATGAACCCTCCAGGCCTCGCCTATCGAACGGGTTGCCAACATGGTCGCAGGTGGAGGATGAGGCACTGAGAAGACTCCAACGGTCTGCATACATACCCGCTCCCCTAGATACCAGACGGAGTCACGGCGACCGATGAATAAAACCCGCATCTGGCTCAAGGAATAACTATCCCTGACCGAAGCATAGGCACCCCTGAAAGAGATCGATGGGGTCCAGACCACCTATTTGTGAATACAAACACAATCAGATCTCGCACAAAAAAATATATATATATAAAACGAGATAAGGAAAAGGTGCTTTACATGCTCGGGGTTCCCGTCCCGAATGAGATCCCACACTGTATCAGGCGGCGGACGACGACCAACAGGGTACTCCAAAGGCCTGTGCCCCTTTCGGGGAGCCAGCCAAGGTAAGTGCTCAAAGGCCCACAGTTATAAAAAGAGAGAGAATGGGCAGTAAGACAAAATGAACATCAAAAAGCCCAATGAAGCAAGAAAGAAAAAGAAGGAGCGCGGCACATACCTCAATCAAGCGCGGCACCCCCGCCAAGGCAATGACGAAATGATGTCTACGGGGATCCGAGACTCGCACCGCCAAGCTCATCTGGCCTACGAGCGTCGCGTAGCCCAAGTCGCCCCAGCGGTATGCGCCTAGCGAGGACACGTGCTCCACCAGGTCTATCCACCTCGAGTCAAAGGTGTCAGTAGGACCCGACAGAAAAGTGGAAGTGATGAAGTGGAGGTAAAACAACCGGGCCCGTCTCAAAGAAGACTCCTCCACCCCATGCTTTAGGACCCACATCAAATTAGCATAGGGTATCCCACGGGCCTGGTACGAGGGCAATCTCCGACCCAGCCACGAGCCCATGAGCCAGGTACCCTCAACAATGGTCGGCAGCGGGCCATCAGACCTCAGTCGAACGGGAATCCCCGTAATGGTCAAGCCCGTCAAAGCGGTGTAGTCCTCGGGAGTAATCGTCATCTCACCCCAAGGAAAATGGACGGTGTTGGTAGTGTCCTACCACTACCTCATAAATTACCGTAAGAAAGAGAGAGAGATGTTGAGTCGCAGTATCTCCTAGAAAGTCTCAACTACCGGGAACATCGAACTCGCCCTCAACAAAGCCTGGGCGTCCGAACTCAGGAAGCCAAAAACGGTCTCGCTCATCGCCGCACCGTAACCACGGACTGTAGTATCCCTCCTCGCGTGAAGACGGGTAGTCACGTAGTGCTCCAGGACGTAATGTATGTCCCGACCGTCGTAATACACAGGACCCACCCATAGGGGTCCCGCACCGGTAGACTGATGTGTCATACCGCGCTCCGGGTGGTCGCCAGAAGACGGTGATGACTCGCAAGACATGCTGGTCAACGACACAACAATAAGGCATTATACCTTTAACAAGATGGCACTTACCATCTCTAAAAGAGTGCATTCCGCTCATAAAATGGAGTCATACAATTTTGTTCCCTAAAAACATGGTACTAAGTTCAAATTGAGCAAATACCTACCTAAACAAAATTAACTCCAACAAAATCAAAATTCTTTCATAATTTGTCACTCGTGAATTATGAAGAACGCAAGCAGTATACCAAGAATACCTACATTGCAAGAAAATACTAGAATCGTAGGTGCACTTGGGGGCTATTATAAATATGTCCAAATTCAACAAAAACCAACATACTTGCGAAAATTGACATGCACAAACTAATTAACATGTCATATAGAACATTTTCAACTATCTAATTGAAAGAAAGGGGCACAAAATCAAAAACCCCCAAATCAATTTCAAGTTCAAGAACACTCAACAAAAAATACTCAAATTTGACAAAAGCTTAAAAATTACTGAAAATTACTTACATTGGGAGGATTAGGAAGTGACTTGGAGTGGAATTCGTGAAGAAAAATGAAGGAAACGAGTGAAAAATGAGTAAGTTCAGTAGAAAGCGCGAAAGAAAATGGCGAAAGAATGGGGAAGACGGAGACGGGTCGCGTCTTTTAAAGACCAGTCTCCCCTCGCATTTTCAACGCCCCATTCTAGGCGTTAGAAATTCTCGCACCTAGTGGTGGGCGCTGAAAATGCTTCCCCAGACAGCGAATATTCGCTGTCGGGGCATGCGCGAGTTTCCTTTTGTAAGGTTATCCGTTGTCTTAATATTCCTTTCTCGCGGAAAAACAACGGTTTTCCAAAAATCTCGTTATTTATTAACGAGAGACGTACACAGTGTGGACCCACTTATAGGATACAACCAATTGGAAAATATTGCGACCCGCCAACAGGTTGTAATCATGAAAGCCTTTTATTAAAAAATATATATAGGCAAAATGAAAAGAAAATAAAAACTTCAAAAAAAAATAGGTTCGCCATCTTCAACCGGCTGGGTCTGCGTCACTAACCGCGCGGGTCCTCAGTTTTCGAAAATGACATGAAAATAAAATCTTCAAAAAACAAAAATAGGCTCGCCATCTTCAGCTGGCGGGGTCTACGTCACAAACCACGTTGGTCCTTATTTTCAAAAACATCAAAACAGATTCGTCCACTTCTATCGGACGGGGCGTCCACCCTCAGTGGACAGGCTCGCCCACCTTCAGCGGGCGGGGTCTGCGTCACTAACCGCGTAGGTCCTTAGTCGCTGTCGCGATAACTTTTCCCGGTATCCTTTTCCAAAAATCAAAGGATGGTTTATCTTTTTCCAAAAATCAAAGGATGGTTTATCTTTTTCCAAAAATCAAAGGATGGTTTATCTCTTTCCAAAAATCAAAAGATGGTTTATCTTTTTCTAAAAATCAAAAGATAGTTTACCTTTTCCAAAAATCAAAGGGTTGGTTTTTCGTTTTTTCCAAAAAAGAGCGATGTGTTCGATTTTCCTTCGTTTTACGTCCTATAAAAACAAGGGGGTTTTCTCGTTTAGCTAACACTGAAAATGAGAATCTTTAAAAACATTTTACCTCGTGATCGGGCTTGGCCGGGCCTAGTTACACTTTATAGCTTTGATTTCGAAAACATCTTTAGACACTTCCAATGACAAAGTGAGGGAGTTTCTATACTACCAGTTAACAAATTCCAATGACACGTGAGGAATGTGTTAACACTTCAAGTGATGACCCTTAAGTCAAATGTTATCACTCGGGGGCTCGAGAGTCCCTCACAAAACAAGTCACATACACCATGGCTTGCATGGCGCACTCCGTCTAGTACTTTGACCATCGTCTCATCTCGAGACTCAGTCAAAGTGGGGGCTAACTGTAGACACCTACTTTTGTCCCCATTCCCGAAAGGGAAGGTTCGATGATGAGAACACAAATCTACACTTGGCAACGCATCTCCTATAAAATAACGAATCTCAATCACCCTTTCATTTCAGTCAAAACTGCTATTTATAGAAACCTGCTAAGAATAGTAACCGCCGTAAAAGGTAGTTGTTAAAAGTGGCAAAGTCATAAAAGATAGAAACCTGTCAGAATTAGGTGTTGCACTCCAACATAAATCCTAAAAGAGATAGAATATATTTGCATTCCTGGTACAATTCGAAAATAAGAGTTACGTATTAATTAAATTCCTAACGAACCTAGAGTTCGTAACGGGCCCAGATGCATTCCGTCATAAGTTAATACGCACTAAAAGACTCGGATTAATCTCAAAAGCTCCGTATTCTAAGAGTCCAAATCTGAAAAAGAAACTCGGCCCAAATCCCATTTTCAACGTCTGGATCTGGGCGCCGAAATCTTCGGCGCCCAGCCCTGGGCGCTGAAAATGCCTGGGGCCGTTTTATCTCCAGATTCTTTTTGGATTCGTATCTTAAAATCTATCTTTCCAAACACCCTTTTCCTATAAATACAGCTTAAAACCGACGTGAAAATAAGACACAATTGCATAACCTGAGTATTGACTCTAGCCTTAAGCCTAAGCCTCACGCTGCGAAATTGATCCGGCGTTCTGTCGCAATCGACCCAAAAGTCAAACAGAACGCGTCCTGCCCCTTGTAGCTTGATGAATTAAGCCTAAATACTGGAACATTGCTTAGAAACCCGAGATTCGTTAAATAAAAGGAGAAATAGCAAAGCCAAGTGGTTTGTGAAGGAAATAATGCCCTTGGTCCAAGTATGCATTCTATGATAAGTCTAATAAATGCGGTTCAGTATTAATTAAACAAGTTAATAATTCAGTGAGATCAAGTGAGCTGAATGCCTAGCTAGAGGCCGCTTCAGTTCAAGTGGAATTAATGATATTAATCCACAGCTTACTCTTGACTGAACCCGTAGGGTCACACAAATAGTACGTAAACGGATCAAGTATTTAATGGCATTAAATACTCCATCTATGAATATTCGGAATCGACGGATCTTGGTTTCAGTGGGAGCTGAGATCGTCACAGGCAAGAAATGAATACTCCGGAAACGATGATATTACCGGAAACGGAAATATGGATCGTATCGGAAATATAAATATTATCCAAGTCGTAGATGTTGCCGGAAACGGAAACATGGTACGTATCGGAAAATATTATCGGAAATGGAAATATTGCCAGAATCGGAAATATTGCCGGAAAGGGAAATATTGTCAGAATCGGAAATATTATCGGAATCGGAAAATAATTCCGGAAACGGAAATATTAAATATTTGTTCGAAACAGAAATTAATTCCGGAATCGGAAATATTAAATATTGTTCGTATCGGAAATGAATTCCGGAATCGGAAATTTAATCGGAAGCGTATCGTACGAATAAGCATCGGACGAGGCCTGCCGGACGAGGGCCCAGCACGAAGCCAGGCCATCGCCCAGCAAGCCAAGCGCGCCACACGAACAGCCAAGGCCACGCCAGGCCCAGCGCAAGGCCAGGCCCAGCAGGCCGAGGCAGCGCGCGCAGCGCGCGCAGGAGCTACGTGGGCTTGTAGCTCGCGTAGGCCTCGCTGCGTGGGCTGCTGCTCGCACGCACGCGCATGGGCGGCCCATCGTGGCTGCCGTGTGTGTGTGCGTGAGTGTTTGTGTTCATGCACGATTCCTAAAACATGCAGAGTTCGGTTGATGATTAAATTCCTAATTCTATTAGATAAATTAATTAATTAGAGTTCTTGTAGGATTCTAGGTTTAATTAATTTGTATCTGAATAGGATTCCAATTCCCTTTCCATACCCCTATAAATATGTGGCCTGGGTTCACAATTTATAACGAGTTTAAAAGTATTCAAAGTGAGTTTTTGAGAGAAAAATTCAATCACACATCTTGCTCAAAAGTGCCGAAAATTCTAGTACCTTAAGGGCGATTCTAGTTGGTCAATCTTAAGGCGGATCCGGACGTGCTGTGGACTATCTACGGAGGGACGACACTTGGAGTCCTAAAGACTTGTTCTTGTTCGGTTCGGGCGCAGCTAGGGAGGGCACGCAACAAAGAGTATGCATCTAAATTATGCTATATGATTATGTGTAAATAATATGTAATCCTGGGTTAATGGTTGTTTCCGCATGATTTATGTAATATCATATGTATCATAACCTAACAGTGGTATCACGAGCCCCTTATTATTTTCATAATCTAAATTGCATGAACATGGTTAAATATTACAAATTTGCAAGAATTAAAAGGGGTGATTAATTTTCGTAATTGTTAATTAATTGCAAATTGCGTTTATTTAATTATACGTACGCAGTTTTTCGGCAGTTTCTTCGTTACTCATCCAAATCGAGTGATTTTTGTGTCAATTCCGCATGTAAAAGGCATTCTAAAATTTTGACAAAAATAGTATTTTTCTGCCGAACCCAGAATTCTCAAATTCGAAGCCTAACTATGACTTTTCGAAGGTTTTAGTTTTTCGAATGCAAAATTTCGTAAATTTAAGATGTTAAATTAAATATTTGCGATTCTTGTTGATAAATCTTGAATTTTTGATTGACCTACTGTATATGTTTAACAAGTTTGAATGCCTAGCCTTGTTAATTATGCAATCTAATTTGTAATTATGATTAATTTGTTGAAAATTAGAATAATTTAGAATTAATTTGATTTTCATAATTAATTATAATTTAATTAGAAACCTATGATTAAAAACCACCATAAAAATTGTAAATTTATGATAAATTTTAAATTTTTATGACCTAGACTTGAATCCATGTAAATCGGAAATCAATTGAATAATAAATTTTCGATTTTTCGCCCTAAAATTATGAAATTAATATTATTTATTAATTTGTCATTAATTTTAAATATAAATTTTAAATTTTTTATGCGATTCGTTCATAAAACTTGCACGCACAAAGCAATGGACGCTTCGTGTTACCCTTAAGGGGTGTTGTATAGTGCGGGCATGCGACGACGAGCAAGGGAGCTCGTCGCTCGTGCGGCACGAATGCAATGAGCAAGGGCGTAGTGCACGAGCACAAGGCAGCAGCCCTGCCTTGTGTCGTGGGCCACGAGCTATGAACAAATGGGCATGGGTGAAAGGCAAGCCAAGGCTGTCGCGTGTGGGCAGCAAGCGAGCTGCGCCACAACGCGCACTGCCTCGCGCAAGAGCGCGCAGCCTCGTGCGCAGCGAGCGCAAGCTCGCGTGCCACGAGCGCTGCGCCCAGCGTAAATCGCGCGCACAGCGAGCGATGTCGCGCGCCCAGCGAGCGATGTCGCGCGCACAGCGAGCGATGGCTCGCGCGCATAGCGGGCGATGGCTCGCGCGCACAGCGGGCAATGGCTCGCGCGCACAGCGAGCGATGGAGCGCGCGCAGCGTGCGCTGGCGAGCGCACACAGCGAGCGATGGCTCGCGTGCGTCCAGCGCTGGCGCGCGCGCAGCAAGCACCACAGCGTGCGATGGCTTGCGATGGGAGATGCAGCAGCTATGCGACGAGCGCATGGGCTGCGCGCACATGGCCAGCAATGGCTGTGTGCGTGCGGCCCATGGGCGTGCAATGCGTAGGGTGTTTGCGTTACGATTAGATCGTTTTGAATGTTTAATTTGAAAATTTCAGTTCACGTAATTTTAATTAATTTTAAAATTAATAATTTAAATTATTTTCTTGGATTTTAATTTTGAATATTGTAATTATAATAAATGTTATTTATTCTAATTATTTTACTAAAAGTAAAATCATGAATTAATTTAAATAACGACTGAAATTAAATTAAACTTTTTGGATTCAATTATAAATTTATATAAGCTTTAAATTTTAATTAAAATTGTATGTTTCCGGTTAGACTAGAAATACATTTTATGTTTAAAATTAGTAAAGCATATGAATTTATTGGTTTAAGTGGGAGCGCTTTTTAGTCATAAACTCTTGATTAGGTCTACAAATCCTTAAGGTTAAAACAACTTGATTAGAATTAATAAGGACTGAATAATTGGTAGATTATTGGTGCCCTTGATTAATTGCTGCAAATGTTTACGTGATGCATAATGTGTTTTACTAACCAGCTATGTGGGCCATTCATGATAATGAATGGGTGAATGGTATATATTGTATATGTACTGTTTTGCAGGTTATGAAGTGACTAGTATGGCCCAAATAGGATAGAAAATATGGTCTGCGTACCATTAATTTGAATGTAATTGGTCTAAAGTACCAAAGTTATTTTTCAATTCAAATATGGTCTGCGTACCATCAAATAGTTGTAATTAGTTTTAATTATAGCTTATCCTATTTGAAGAAAATGGTGCCTCCCACGGAGATTTTCAAGACGGACTTTGAAGTCAAAGCTTCAAGATGAAGTCGGACCATACTAGATCACATTTATCTTATGCATGCTTTAAGTTATTTATTGCTTTAAATATGTCTTAATTATGCATAAGATTGTGGCTTGATTATGTTGCATGATTAAGGATTTTAGTTCACTTAAAATCTAACCAACATAGTAAGAGCCTTAAGTTCCAAACTTAAAAATTGAGTTAAAAGGTGCCATGCCAAAATATACACTTGCTTGGATATCCTTTACATCAATCTAGTAATAGTTTTCGCTCAGCGAGGTGTTACTTATTGGTCCTAAAGGGGCAAGGTACACAAATAATTGTGAGTACATGTTAGTTTTGGTGAAACTCAACGATATAAGTAAGGAGTCCTTTTATGTCGTGGCAAAATCGATAGGTTTACCTAATAAGTTCTTAGACGTACCTATCAACCAAGAGTAGTTTCTAGACTATTAGCAAAAGGCTTTTGCTTACCTAAGATGTTTTAGGATTAAGTCGACAAACTGTGCTTAGTTCTTCAATGATTTTAGGATCTTGGAATCATTTTATTCACACCTGCCGGAACAATAAATTTGAATAAAATGCTAATAACTTGTTGAAATTGCATGATTGCTTTGATTTTCAAGTTATTATTCATGATAAATGTTTAGACTTTGCATGCTTCAATGTATGTTTTAATTATTGTTTATAATTAAATATCTTGAACTGCACTAAATCCTTTTAGAAAGGTAACAGTAAATTTCCTCGATTGGTAGTGAATCCAAGAACGATTCACGGAAATGAGAGAAAGTGAGCAATTTAAAATGTACGTTTCTTTTAGCGACTTTTATGGTTGTTTTCGAGTATCAAAGTCGAATGGCGAACCGATTGGTGCTTGTGAATTCAAAATACAATGTAGTTTTGAGATCATAAAGCATTGAGTTTAAACGCTCAGCTTTACCAATGGTTAACAACCTAATATCTTTGTCCATTTAATTCTCGAATGAGTCTAGTTCCTAGACATTCGAATAGATCGATACTTAGAGAACTTTAGAAGCTTCTGTAAGATCATCTAGTTGAAACAAAATATTCAACATAAATTAAATGGAAAGAACCTTGTTGGTGACATTGGACATGTCTAACAAAGTATAAAAGTCAACACTAAAGAATTCAATTCTTAAGACTATAAGAAAGGGTACAAGAAATAGGAAAACAAAGGAACAAATGAAAGGAATTTACGATTCCGTTTCTACCTATAAATTTATGTTTAAAGAGAAGTGACCTAGCAATCAAACTTCCTTGGTATCATATACCGCTTGAGGTTCTTACTTCGGTAATAACTCAAACAATGGAAGCTAGGATACACTAATGACCTACAAGTGGGAAATGAAGCATGGCATTGCTACATTAATTGTAGGGTCATCTAGTTTGTTTTAAGTCCTTTCAAAGGCTGGAACTAAATGGCTATTTTGTTCCATAATCAGCATACCTAAATTTCTGCTTCAAACACAGAAAGACTCACATTCAGAAGAACAAAAACAATGCTTGTTTGTTTGTTTATTTGAATGAAATGGTCATTTACGGAATGAGTCAATATGCTTGATTAAAACAAACAACTCTTTAAAGAACTTTACTAGGTTCAAATCAACCCCTTGATTTGAGTTCCACTAATCTTTGGCATTGTTGCTTAGACCATATCAACAAGTTAACATTCAAAAGCTCTATTTTGATGGACTTTTGAAAGTTCATTGATTTCTAGATCAATTTAAGACGACTAGTCTTACTTGTTGAAAGTAACAAAAGATATGAACTATTGTTAGAACGCCTAGACAATAGAGTTCAAAGCTAAAGAAAGATTTTATGACTTTATTATTTCACATGGATTTGAGTGAATATAGGTTTATTTACTCAAATGTGATATAAGTTGAATCTGTTTGGCTAGTTCAAAGATTCGGAAGTATAAAATCCACTTGGCAAGAAATCATAAAGATCTAGGTTAGATCATGTTGATGATTACTTGAGACCAAATATGATCATCAATGATTGTGTGTTGTAATTTCACAATCTAGCTCCATAAGATTTGGCATATCTACGTTGGAATGATCGAAGTCAATTAGTACTTGATTCGATCAATGATGAATCATAAAGACTTTTCCTATAATTTCTAAAACAAAATGCTCAACTACCACCAAACTAAACCATATTCGTCAAAGCTTTTGAAAAGTAATTTCAGAATAACTTTTCATAAAATATCTAGAGAGTTGCAAAACTCAGTGGGAGCTTAGTGTTTGTCATTCGACAAACTAAGGCCCAAGTATAGATATATGTTTCATTGTGATTTATTCAAATGAGATACAAGGGTATTGTTTCTACCACGAATTTTTGAGAACATAATGTTTGTTTGCTCGAAATAATGTCCTTTTGGAGATTCGTTTCCAAAATGACAAGTGGGAGAAAATAGACCTCGAAAGTCTTCGAGGCGAACAACAAACATAAACGGACATTCCGGAGGCTTTTCAAAGTGCTTCAGAAAAACCGAACTTATTCTTTAAGGACTTTAGAAGTGGCTTTAAAGAATAGACTTCTCTTAGAAGACTTTACAAGTGCTTCAAGGAGAACAGAATATTCAAAGGACTTTCAAGTGGCTATTGATATTCTGTTGTTTGATGTTCTATACCCAAGTAGGCATAGAGTTCAAGTCACTGGAACTATGAGATTCTTCTATTAGATAGTGAAGAAACATGGAGTTCAGGTCACTGAAACTATGCAATTCTTCTATTAGATAGTAAAGAAACCTACAACTTGCAGTCAAACTAAAAGAAGTGACTTGTAAGAAAGCTATGACGAAACCCAGATTCCCTAAAATGGTTAGAGGCCATATATAGACTATATGTTTAATTGGTTAAAGGCCATAAAACATACTCAATGTTTTGATGACAAAATTGAAATTTTGTTGATTTGCAAGAATAGTTTCACACCTATTGGTTGCAAGTTTGTTTTAAGGATAAAAACCATCAAACATGGAATTGTGTTCACACACAAAGCGTGATTAGTTGCTAAAGGTTACAAGCAAATTCATGGTGTGAATTGTGTTAAAACCTCATGCATAATCGTAATGCTCAAGTCTATAATTCAAGCAATGATTGCATATTGGTACATATAGCAATTGAATGACAAAACGTATTCCTCAATCAAATGTTGGAATAAACTATGTACATGGTATGTCATAGGATTTGTGGATCCAAATAAATGCTTGAAAGAGAAAGCTAGCTTATAAAATCTAAGTACAGATTTAAGCAAGCAATTGGGAATTGAAACTGTATTTTGAGTGAAGCTAATAAGCATTTTAGTTTCATAAAATGTACATGATTCTTATAGATATATAAGAAGTTTAGTGGGAGTACATAAAAACTTAATTGGTCCTATGTGTATCACACACATATCTCTCTATTGTGAAATAACATTCAAATACTAATGACTTAGATTTGAAATTATTCATCAATAATGGACCATGGCGAAACTTAGTACATATTGGGTATTAAGATCTATTTACAAAGATCTTATATTATTGTTTTGGATTAAGTAATGGCATTTACTAAATCAAACACGAAAGTCTCCATTGGAGATGTTCGACCCATGTGAATAAATCTAAGTAAAGGATGTTTGAACTATGTATAAGCATTTACTAAGTTAAACATCAAAGAGTCTAAATGAGATTCTTAACCTATATTATATGTCAAAGAATTTAGTTGGATTCAGTATCTACTGAAATTGAATGAGCTAAAGTTACATGAATAGAATTCAATTGGGAATTATTCTGCAAAAGAATTTATCATGTATGATATAATATGAGGATCGCCAAAAACGTATCGTATGACTTTAGGCATGACGAACATATACCAGTCTCTATTGATCTAAGTAAAGATCAACTAGATTGAGATCAAGAATACTTATGGTACTTGAAAAGGTACATAGGAATAGTTCTTGATTCAAGGAAATAAAGATATGCTAAATATTGATGCTACACGCATAAACACTGGCAAAGGATCAAGCAAGACCCTTTGGAGTTAACCATTGATAAGGACGAGCTATAGAGCATCGTGTTTAGAAAATGGCAACATGGGTTGGAGACCATGAGTTGTTGCGTGGGAAATTAAAATAATAATTTCTATGTTCTAAGATATAGTTGGAGAATCTTCCACATATCTATGAACTGCCTGGATAGGTAAATCCAAACAAAGCATCACTAGCAACCTATACAGTTGAAGTAAAAGTAATTATTGCCTAAGAAGCAATAAAACAGGGTTGTTTAAAGTTCTTCACTGAACTTGGGTAGATCACCTATCTGCTGGCTTGATGGTTCTTCATTGAAAAATGCGTAGAACCACTCTTGAAGCAAGAAAAACGTCTGCTAACTTGATGGTTCTACATTGCAAAATGAGTAAAACCACCATCAAAGTAAGAAAGACTAGATCACATAATAAACAAACTCGAAAAGATCTTATCATCATATCTCGAAAATCATTCGATGAAAAGGATATTAAGATTGGCAAAGCATGATAACTAAACCTATGCAACAAGTGAGGAGCAACACTCACGTTGTAGCACTGGAAATCAAGCATAGCTTTGAAATTCCATGAACTGTTTTAAAGATGGGTTTGAGGCCCATGGTTGTAAAACAATGGGGTTGAACATTTATCATATATGAAATGTATTTTCATATTCCATTTAATCTTGGTTTAGTATTAAATGATGAGTCCCTTCAAATTTGACGAAATATTCAAGATAGACTGTCAGGACCAGTCCTGTGACTAAGAAATGTCTATCAAGTGAACTTGAAAGTCAAAGGTTGAAAATGGTCCCTATTCGGAGTTTTCTATAAAATTGGACGCATAGAAAACGTTAGACGATTAGAATGCAAGATGACTAGTAGTTCTGTTTCTTGAACTATGTGGACATGGCAATGTCATAATCATTTGCATAGATACTTACTTTGGGAAGACTAGTATCGGACAAGACCTATGAAACTTTACTGTAAGAGATGAAAATCTGTCATAAGTAAATTTCATTAAATTATTAGACACTAAATCCTCAATACCGGAGTGATTTGAGATTACTTGTTTGAGAACTGGTTGCTTTGACGTTGACCAACCGTCGCACCGTAAAAGGAGGCTATAAAGGCAACGCTCAGGTAATCACCTATCAAACGAAGTCTAATCTCAAGATCGCAAGATTGGGATTGTCCTCCCATAAATCGGGATGAGATGCTTAAAAGTTGTACAAGGCCACTTGGAGAGCTAGAAACTGTGAAATGCATGGCCGTGCTCGGATGAATCATAGGCTATGATTATCTGTTTATTTGATCAGTTGAACTCTGAAACCGAGGAACACCTCTGGACATAATAAGGATGACAACTCTTACCTTATGTTCAAGAGCAAGCATCGAGCGACAAAGGAATTAGGAAATGCACACTTGTCCCTAAGGACAAGTGGGAGACTGAAGGAAATAATGCCCTTGGTCCAAGTATGCATTCTATGATAAGTCTAATAAATGCGGTTCAGTATTAATTAAACAAGTTAATAATTCAGTGAGATCAAGTGAGCTGAATGCCTAGCTAGAGGCCGCTTCAGTTCAAGTGGAATTAATGATATTAATCCACAGCTTACTCTTGACTGAACCCGTAGGGTCACACAAATAGTACGTAAACGGATCAAGTATTTAATGGCATTAAATACTCCATCTATGAATATTCGGAATCGACGGATCTTGGTTTCAGTGGGAGCTGAGATCGTCACAGGCAAGAAATGAATACTCCGGAAACGATGATATTACCGGAAACGGAAATATGGATCGTATCGGAAATATAAATATTATCCAAGTCGTAGATGTTGCCGGAAACGGAAACATGGTACGTATCGGAAAATATTATCGGAAATGGAAATATTGCCAGAATCGGAAATATTGCCGGAAACGGAAATATTGTCAGAATCGGAAATATTATCGGAATCGGAAAATAATTCCGGAAACGGAAATATTAAATATTTGTTCGAAACGGAAATTAATTCCGGAGTCGGAAATATTAAATATTGTTCGTATCGGAAATGAATTCCGGAATCGGAAATTTAATCGGAAGCGTATCGTACGAATAAGCATCGGACGAGGCCTGCCGGACGAGGGCCCAGCACGAAGCCAGGCCATCGCCCAGCAAGCCAAGCGCGCCACACGAACAGCCAAGGCCACGCCAGGCCCAGCGCAAGGCCAGGCCCAGCAGGCCGAGGCAGCGCGCACAGCGCGCGCAGCGCGCGCAGGAGCTACGTGGGCTTGTAGCTCGCGTAGGCCTCGCTGCGTGGGCTGCTGCTCGCACGCACGCGCATGGGCGGCCCATCGTGGCTGCCGTGTGTGTGTGCGTGAGTGTTTGTGTTCATGCACGATTCCTAAAACATGCAGAGTTCGGTTGATGATTAAATTCCTAATTCTATTAGATAAATTAATTAATTAGAGTTCTTGTAGGATTCTAGGTTTAATTAATTTGTATCTGAATAGGATTCCAATTCCCTTTCCATACCCCTATAAATATGTGGCCTGGGTTCACAATTTATAACGAGTTTAAAAGTATTCAAAGTGAGTTTTTGAGAGAAAAATTCAATCACACATCTTGCTCAAAAGTGCCGAAAATTCTAGTACCTTAAGGGCGATTCTAGTTGGTCAATCTTAAGGCGGATCCGGACGTGCTGTGGACTATCTACGGAGGGACGACACTTGGAGTCCTAAAGACTTGTTCTTGTTCGGTTCGGGCGAAGCTAGGGAGGGCACGCAACAAAGAGTATGCATCTAAATTATGCTATATGATTATGTGTAAATAATATGTAATCCTGGGTTAATGGTTGTTTCCGCATGATTTATGTAATATCATATGTATCATTACCTAACAGTTTGTTTTCTGAGAACCACAGCGCACCTCTCAAGGGTGCGTTGTAATGTGTCCCTCGTATGATTTAATCGCTTTCATCACCCTTTTATAAAATTGTCAAACTATTAACTTGATTGATCTATCACGCCTAATAAGATAATACCTTGGACAATTGAATTATCATGCTAGGTACCTTAAATCAATCTAAATAAGATAATCACGATCGATTGAGTATTATGTGTCGCATATTGCTAAAATCAATTCAGAATAGTTTAATAGTTTAATGCATGTCCCCTTCAATTATTTATGCTGAGCTAGTAAGGATAACCTGCCTCTGGAGTATTATCGATGAGCACTCCTCTCAGTAGCTACAATCCCCCAAACTCTCAATCTCTGCCCTGCGGGTGTACGTTGAGCGATCCCCACACCAGGGATCACAAGGGAACCTATGGCCGTCGTGGTCGAACATAATTGCACTCCCTTTATGTCACGATAACCGGATTTTGTCAGTTTTTCTCATTGTCGTTAAAAACTGAATGGCGACTCCTATATTACTAGTCGATTGGGTGTAAACTCAGAGGAAATCCAATTACACTTGATCTGACGACGTCACGCCCACGAAGGACGAGGTGATGCTTTAGCCTCGTGCTTTTTCGACCCCCTCACAAAGGTATATACGTTCCAAGAGTTTTGAAGCTCTTTGGGTTACACTTTACGTTAATTATGATATTATGTTCAAGGCGACTCAAGACTCTACTCAAGACACAACATACAAACAATAGAACAATTAAACAATTCAGCAATGACACTTCATTATTTTACTTCTTTAGGACTTGCGATCAAGCATAGACTCAAGTGAAATTACTCCCATTGTTCCTTCTCAAAAACATTGTTTGATATAACCCGACATTGCCTATTAACAAGCGGGGTGTGCCCTTAGCACGAATTGTCCTAAATTCAATTCACATAGACTCTCTAACATATTCCACCCCTTTGGTAGAATATATATTGCTCACTGGCAATATTCGACTGGCTCAATAATTATGCTAGACATCCTGTACTATATCATAATATTCGACTGGCGCAATACTCATACATGCAAACCAACTTGAACAACATGCTTGACATAATTCAACGATTATAAAAGTCCATAACATGATAGTTCAATAGAATCTATAAAGCATAATTCAATTCATAACATGCTCGTTCACATAGATTCAACAATAATAATAACATGCTCGTTCTCAACATTAAACATGAATTCATAATAACATATTCATTCCCAATCATCAAACATGAATTCATAACATATAAGTTCACATGATTCGCATTTAATACACTTTATAAAGTCCTCAAGGGATGGGTGGTCACCCTAGTCTTGTACGTACCTGGAATACCTAAGTACGGGGGCCACTGTGCGAATCACGACTCACTAGAAATCAACTCCTATAAAACAAAATAAGATAACTAAATTATTATCCATGTTTACTAAATTTCCAGCAACTATTTAAGAAACTAAAACCCTTAGTTTAATTGAAAATCATTCATTAATTGGTAATTTAATAGTCTCAAATAGTCAACTCAAGTCCTAGCATAAAAACATTGACTTTTTCGCTTTAAAACCCTTTAAAACCAACTTTTTAAAGCTCATAAACATTCTGAAAATTTTGATTGATTCCCATAATTTAAATTGACATTAAATTATGTAAATCAATTGCTTAATTAATTTGAAACCAAAACCCTGGCAATAGTTTAATCTGAAAACATGTTTTGACTTCAAAAATCCACACTTAATAACATATAAAATCTGAAAATCATAATTTAAATCATCAAAACCAATCTCTTTAATTAAAACACAATACTAACCCAATACGGTGTTCATAACCGTTTTAGTTAATCCAAACAATCCAATAATTAAATTTAATCACAATAATTAAGTCAATTTTAAACTGAAAATTAATATTTTTGAAAACATAATTTGATTGTTCCAATTCAACAACACACACGCACACAACAATTAATTGTGCGTGTGTGTGAGGGGGTCGAAAAAGCACGAGGCTAATGCGTGACCTCGTCCCTCGTGGGTGTGACGCTTCTTTTTGTCAAATCAAGTGTAATGGGATTTCCTGTGAGTTTACACCCAATTGACTAGTAATATAGCAGTCGCCATTCAGTTTTTAACGACAATGAGAAAATAACTGACAAAACATGGTTATCGTGACATAAAGGGAGTGCAATTATGTTTGACCACGACGGCCGTAGGTTCCCTTGTGATCCCTCGTGGTGGGGATCGCTCAACGTACACCCGCAGGGTAGAGATTGAGGGTTCGCGGGACTGTAACTACCGAGAGGAGTACTTGCTCTTCGATAACTCCAGAGGCAAGATATCCTTACCAGCTCAGCATAAATAATTGAAGGGACATGCGTTAACTATCAAACTAATCTGAGTTGATTTTAATAATATGCAACATATAGTACCAGATCGAGCGCGATTATCTGATTTAGCATGATAATCCAATTTCCCAAAAATATCGTATTTACTAAGCGTGATCGAACATCAGATTTTAGGTAGTTTAACAGTTCATAAAAGGGCGAGGAAAGCAATTAAGCCATGGAAAAGGGACACATTACGACGCACCCTTGAGAGGTGCGTCACGGTTCTCAGAAAACTAACCACTTTGACTTTGCTATTTCTCCTTTGATTTAACGAATCTCAAGTTATGGGACGGGATACGTTCTGTTCGATTTATGGATCGATTGCGACAAAACGCGTGATCAGTTTTACAGCGTGAGGCTTAGGCTTAGGGGTGTAGACTCAATACTCGGAATAATAATTGTGTGTTGTGTGTTTCTTCACGTCGGCTTTAGGGGTCTATTTATAGGAAAGAGTGGCGTAGAAAGATATATTTTCATGAATTTGAATACGAAACGGATTAGGAAAAGAATCCGTCTCAGGAATTTTCGGCGCCCAGCTCTGGGCGTCAAAGATTTCGGCGCCCAGGGCTGGGCGTTGAAAATAGGGTCTGGCAGAATTCTTTGTCAGACCGGACTCTAGAGTACGGAGTTCATTAAGAGACTTAATCCGAGTTATTTGGTGTGTATCAATTTACGACGGAATGCGTCTGGGCCCTTTACGAACTCTAGGTTCGTTATGAGTTTAATTAATACGTTAACTCTTTTATCGAACTGCGATAGGAATAGAATTCCTTTTACAATTTCTATCTCTTTTAGGATTTATGTTGGAGTGCAACACCTAATTCTGACAGGTTTCTATCTTTTTATTCTTACTACTTTTAGCAACTACCCTTTACGGCAGTTACTATTTTTAGCAGGTTTCCATAAATAGCAGGTTTCTATAAATAGCAGGTTTCGGGTAAAATGAAAAGGGGAATTGAGATTCGTTATTTTATAGGAGATGCGTTGTCAAGTGGAGATTTATGTTCTCCTCATCGAACCTTCCCTTTCGGGAATGGGGACAAAAGTAGGTGTCTATAGTTAGCCCCCACTTTGACTGAGTCTTGGAGTAAGACGATGGTCAAAGTATTAGACGGAGTGCGTCACACAAGTCATGGTGACCTGTTTTTTGCGAGGGTCTCACGATCCCCCGAGTGATAACATTTGACTTAAGGGTCATCACTTGAAGTGTCGACATATCCCTCACGTGTCATTCGGATTTGTCAACGGATAGTATAGAAACTTCCTCACTTTGTAATTGGAAGGATCTAAAGGTGCGCAGAAACTCCCTCACTTTGTCATTGGGAGTAGCTACAGATGTTTTCGAAATCAAAGCTATAAAGTGTAATTAGGCTTGGCCAAGCCCAATCACGAGGTAAAAGAATGTTTTTAAAGATTCTCATTTTCAAGGCTAGTTAAACGAGAAAACCCCCTTGTTTTTATGGGACGTAAAACGAAAGAAAATCCAGCACATCGCTCTTTTTTGGAAAAAACGGAAAACCAATCCTTTAATTTTTGGAAAAAGGGAAAACCAATCACATCGTTCTTTTTTGGAAAAACGGAAAACCAATCACATCGTTCGTTTTTGGAAAAACGGAAAACCAATCCTTTAATTTTTGGAAAAAGGGAAAACCGATCCTTTAATTTTTGGAAAAAGGGAAAACCGATCCTTTAATTTTTGGAAAAAGGGAAAACCGATAAAGGTTATCGCTGCAGCGACTAAGGACCTGCGCGGTTAGTGACGCAGACCCTGCCGGCTAAAGATGGCGAGCCTGTCCGCTAAGGGTGGACACCCCGTCCGATAGAAGTGGACGAATCTGTTTTTGAAATTTGAAGATAAGGACCTACGCGGCTTGTGACGTAGACCCCGCCGACTAAAGATGGCGAACCTGTCCACTAAGGGTGGACACCCCGTCCGACAGAAGTGGACGAATCTATTTTGAAATTTGTTTTGTGTTCATTTTTTTTGAAAATAAGGACCTACGTGGTTTGCGTCGTAGACCCCGCCGGCTGAAGATGGCGAGCCTGTTTCATTTTGAATTTTGAAAATTTCAATTTTGGAAAACTGAGGACCTGCGCGGCTAGTGACGCAGACCCCGCCCGCTGAAGGTGGGCGAGCCCTGTCCGCTAAGGGTGGACACCCCGCTCGCTGGAGGTGAGCGAACCTGAATTCGTCTTTTTGATTTGGGATTCGCGTACCGCGGTCTTGCCTGATTGAGGTGGACAAGTCCCTATTTCATTTTTTTTCTTGTGATTTCTCTTGAGAATTTATTTTTATTCATTCTTGTAGGAGCGAATTTTTTCGAGGGATGCTCGGACTTAGTTGTAACCTGAATGTGGGTTGGCAACGTGCTTAGACGGACCATTGTCTTGTGGTCATCTTCCTTCATGGTTTTGAGCTAGTCCTTACGGCTCAATTTTGCCACTACCTGGGTCCTTGATTGGGGGACCATGTATAAGTATCAACGGCGACCTTTGTCTTGAGGTCGTAAACCGGTTCTTTTTCTTTGAGATTATCCAAACACGGGACTTTGTACAGCGTAGTCTGGGAATATTGTTTTAACTTTGCATACTTTTTTTTTGAAATATATATTTTCTTTCGAGCCCCCAAGCATTCGTGCTTGACGGTCATTTCTTGTCAAAGAGGTTCCTACGCATTTTGTAATGTCTTTGATCGTGTTTGGGATCGTGCTCGTAAGTGCGAGCGATCTTTGTAGTGGTGTGCTACAAAGCCGTGAGGTGCGACTTTCAGTAAAGAAATCGGTAATTTTCGAGTCGAGTGGATACGGTAGGGCCCTATAGGAGTCAGAGCTGTTTTTTGGGCCAGGGCTCATTTTCGGCGCCCAGGCCTGGGCGTCAGAAATAATTAACGCCCAGGTCGGGAGTTAAAAATGTTGTTTGGGCCGGTCTTTTGATGACACAATTGGCCTCTTGTTCATTCATTTATTTCACTTGGAAGTTCTATGTATTCTCTTTTCTTTGTTTTTTCTTTGTTTTTAGAACGTGATGATTTTCTTGAGAAGCCGTAGCCGATTGGTAGACTACGGTGCTTGTCTCTTTGGGGTGATTATTTTAAGGAACTGTTGCTCTTAAGGCGTACAGTTATTGCGATAGTTGGGCGAGTCTATATGGCCCGAGGAACATACCTTGAGGCGTAAGACTTTGACCGCTCTTGTTGTTGTATATTTTTCCTTTTGAACGCGTTCGTGAATGTTCGATACTTAGAATGATGATATGTATGTGCGAACGAGCGTTCATAGAATGGCCGTTGTGTGCGGTGCATTAATCAGTTTCCTTGAATCATTTTTTTTTTTAGCAATGACTGATTTTGTATAGTTTGCTTAGAAGCTTGGTAGGGTTCAGGCCCATTCATGAAGTGGGCTCAAACATCGTGCCCTTTCGATTGTTCAAACATTTCCTTCGAGATTTTTTTTTATTTTGCTATGGTCGTTTCGTAGCTTGGAGCCCCCAAGTATGCATGTTGGGATGCTTCCTTTTGGCGTACGATTTTGTAGGTTTTTTCGAGAAAGATGCCCTGGGGTTCCGCTCGTGTAGGTGCGAGCTATCCCTTCCGTGGCAGGTAACGTTTTGCTACTTTCAATCCTTAATGTAGAAGTCGTGTGGCTTGCATTTTGAATCTGGGCGATAAGTAGTCTTTGCCTCTTTTACACATGTTCTTGGTTGTGCCCGCATTAGCGCAATATGCCTTACTCTCCCTTTTTAGACTTGTACTGTGGGATGGTTAAACTTTATGGTGCGACGTAGGGTTGTGTAGCCTAACAACATGTATTAGAACATTTCTCTAGGTGTTGGGATATCATTATTATTTTTTGCATTGGAGTATTTCGTCATGCCTCGTTCAGGTGTTCGAACAAGTGTAGCACCTTCCGCGTGGGTTTGCACGGCTTATTACTTCGTTTGATGCGAGGATTCATAGGTGTTTTTCTTATTTTTATATCTGGGCAAAACTTGGCTAGCAGAAAGATTCAGCGCCCAGGCTGGGGCGTTAAAGATATAGGCGCCCAGCTCTGGGCGTTGAAGATGATTTCTGGGTATATTTTGACAGTTCTTATCCTTGATTTTTTCTTTCGCTTTTTCTTTGGAACGAGGTAGAAACAGGCGCTTGTAGGGCGAGCGTTATGTGCAGTAGTTTGATCGGAGTTTTGGTGACTCGCGATTTTCAGTTACCCTTGTTAGTGGGGTGACTTTATATATTCTAAGTAGTGCTTTAGAATTTGGGAGGGGTTGTAGCCATTCTAAGGTTCGTTTTACACGATTAAAGCTTCGGATTGTGCCCCTATGATGTATAGCATTAGCGTCGAGAATTTGCGATAAAATCGTCATTTCGAGCATTTTTAGAGTGTTTTTCTCAAGCCCCCAATTGTAGCTACGGGATTGGCTTGGTGCTATAATGCTTTGCATACGTCTTTATGCATTCATGGTGACATGGATCATGAATAGTTTGAACTAGACTCGTTTAGTGCGAGGTACGTTCGAGTAGTGACCTGCTACTTCTCTTGTAAATGTCGTATTATGCGACATCGCCATGGTCAAGGTAGTAACATGTGGAAGTGTGCCTTGACCAAAAGTTAGGTGCCTTTCTTTACCCATAATCATATTTAGAAATCTTTTTGACTCACTTGCAACATCGGGATAAACGCATACTTAGATTAAACCAACGACTCTTTATTATGTTCGAAGAAGTCTTTGAAAATTATTTAGAAATTATTTAAAATCCGAATCCTACTGTGTACAGTCCGAGGTGTCCTAAGTAAGTTGACTTATAGAAGGGTTCGTACAAGATTACATGAATGAATCAAAATACTGTTACGATTTTTGGAATGCTGTCTAAGGATTTGCTGGAAGCCAGGGTGCAGGCGTCAAGATATACTTGTGCCCGTTTGGCATATGCTTTAGGATTTTAAGGCCATCTTTTCCAGAATTGCGGGAATATAAACCATTTTCAAACTGACTTAGATTTACTTGGTGTATGTCTGCACAAAAGGTCAAGGTATACTTAGTTCTTTCCCTAGCTCTTTCATTTCAATTTTTTTAGCCCCCAGTTGCTGTTATGTCTTCCCATCAATGATGTTTCAGATTTCGATTTTAGATGCCCGTGTCGTATGTCTGTGTAGGGTGAGCCTTGGTTAAGTGCTAAGTCCTATTGACAATGTCTTATTTTTTCCAAAGGGGATTCGCAAGCATTTGAATTACCATGAACGGGTGCCCTGAGTTCGAAGGAACGATGGGGCAATGCCGTAGAATAATCCTCTTTATTACAAGCTTTACTGCCTTCACTAACTGTTGGCAATTATGACTGTGTCTAGTGGTGAAAGAAGGTCTTTAAGTGAGTCACTTTTCTTTAGGGAGGGTCAAGTCGAGTACTTTAGAGGTCATGGACGCTCGCGCTAGCCCCCATTCAATTGAGGCAAGCGATCTTTTGAGTCTTGGCTAAGTGCCTAGGAGTGTAAGTGCTCTTCTCGCAAGGGTACGTGCCATTATTATTTTTCGATGTGTGCTCGTTTTGGGATCTTGATGACTTGGATTCTTCTTCGTGCTTTCAATTTTTCTTTCGACTTGGATTGCAAATTTCAATAAGGGACTTCTATTTTTATTCTTGTTTTTTCTATAGGCTTTAATATTTTTGCAAATTGGTTGGACCGAATCATGGATTGCCTACGTATCCATTTTAAATAGATTTAATTTGGAATCAGGTCTTGCGTAGTTCTTAGCCTAGAAAATGGTTTCTTAGAATGCCGATTTTAAACAAGTACGTTCTGAGGTGGAAACATATTATTTGAAACGGTAGAATAAGTGAAGTTTATTATTATTTTAATCTGCTGCCTTGCCGTAAGCCAAAAATTTGTTTTATATTTTTTTTTTGAGTACATGTATTTTTCAGTGGTACGTATATATGAATACGTGATGTACCCCTCCAAGTGTTTGTTATTTTTCCGTGCATGTGCGGATAAAATGACGAGCACTTCTGGACAAAATTTGGCTAGCAGAGAGAGTCAGCGCCCAGGCTGGGGCGCTAAAGATTTCGGCGCCCAGCTGTGGGCGCTAAAAATTATTTCTGGGCGGATCTTTTTTGGTGCGCTAAATGCTTATTTTTCTTTTTAGACGAACTTTTAAAGACGCTTTGCAAAGTTTTCTTTTTTATTATTTATTACCTTTTTGTACTTTTCATTACTCGTGACTCAGGACGGTTTGAAAGATGGGTTGAATGAGATAGGATAATTTGTATAGGTATTGGTCAAGCATGAGGATTATATCTGCTAGGACTCACAATTTGCAGCCTCGTGCTAGTGTCATGAGTTTACAACAACCAAGGCCATTGAGTAGCTTGGGGACGGCTCGAGGATGTATCCAAACAAGTTATATGGTCATTATACTAATGGTGGTGTAAGAGCAGGTTTGGACTTTGGAAATAATGGGTAGGACGCCGTGTCAATGGCCGTACGTAGTTTACAGTTGACAACAACTTCAAGAACAAGAGTCGAGGTAATGGTTTCTTGGGTTATGGCAATGAGAACATGGATGGGTTAAATGAGCTGAACAGGGGCCCCAGAGCGAAGGCCTCTAAGAACATAAGGATTGGAAAGGATAGACATCGTAGAACTTTATGTAGTTTTTGTGGCATGATTTGGTTTGGTTGACTCAATTCTTTTCCTTCGTTTACTTGGGTAAATTTCGCACTTTGGGAGGTACGGGCTAAGTATTTCATGGCTCGCTCTTTTCGCTCTCCCTTTTCTCTTTCTATTTTCTCTTTTTGCTTGGGATTTCTCCCCAACATAAATCCTTCAAAATTTTTTATTTGGGCTAAAAGGTAGATGGTTGTGGTCTTTGAGTCATGAGGCGAGACTGAGTGAGCCTCGTTTGGTAGGCCTATTAGTGGACCTTTAACTTTAGTAGGCCTAGGGTGGACCTTTTAATTTTCTTACTTTGCAAGCGTATTTAGTCGTTTTTTAAAATTTGCAAATAGCGTAGATTCAAAATGTTATTTTTACCTTATTGAAATTTAACGAAAAAATTACATCAAAAATAATTTTTTTGTTTCTTTTCAGACTCCAGTTTTTGGGATTTAATTGGGAGTTGTAATTTAGACTCGAACTTTCATTAATCTTTCTGATTATAACCCGTGTATGAATACAAGGAAGTGGCCTAGACTCAAAATAATGACGTGGTGTAAGCCCATAATACTTGACCAAGCAATTCTCAGACTTAGGCTAATTGGACCATAACTTTCGTTGGTCGACACTTTAGATTTTAACCCTTGGGTGTTCATTTGTCATGCGCCATTTTGCTTAAGGTTGGCAAGGTAGTTAGTCGGGGAGATCGAATTTTCATTTTTGCAAGGCTAGAATCATTAGTGCGGCTTTTCTCTTAGTGTGTATTGCTTTACCTCAATGGTAGCCTTATGGCATGCCGATTCGGGTATTTTCATGGTTCGTCACGTTGCGTTCATGGAAAATCTTTTAGTCCATACTTAGGAGTATTCCAAGGAGCGAGTGGCTCGAGAGGACTATGATAGTCGTGATCCAATGTGATCATAAGCCTTGAGGCCATTAATTTTGTGCTAATGGTATTGACACCTTAGGTTCACTTTGGGGGTGTGCGACTATGGGGGAATGATTTTCAGAATGTGACTGTTTCCATTTTGCAAATACTATAATATATTATTTTTGTTGGTGAGAGAGAGTATTGAGGCCGTAGACTCTTGGCAAGGGATGACAATTACATATGGGTGCTTATTGATCTAAATGTCGGGAAGGGAGACTCAATATGGTTTAACCTTTTTTTTTTTGCAGAACGACACCAAGCATTAGGACCGATTCTATGGATAAGACAACTAAGACTTAGGATTTGGATTGTACTTTGGCATAGCCTAGTCTAGACTCGGATTTATTTGAACATTTATTTTTTTCTTGAAGACTTTATTCGAACATTATTTTTTGAATACTTTGCCCATGTGACATTCAAGGTCGTTTAATTAGCATGCTCGGTTTTAGTGCCGAGCATTGTCGTCGTATGAGGCCTAACAACGACACAAAGAGTTATTTATTTTTTATTTTTTAGTCGCTTTTAGAGTCGAGTTCCTTTTCATACGCCCTTGCAGCAATTTTTAC
Organism: Spinacia oleracea; assembly: GCF_020520425.1. Classification (NCBI taxonomy): domain Eukaryota; kingdom Viridiplantae; phylum Streptophyta; class Magnoliopsida; order Caryophyllales; family Amaranthaceae; genus Spinacia; species Spinacia oleracea. The sequence goes on along the minus strand of NC_079492.1, from coordinate 24,934,334 downwards.
GAAAAGTTTTTTTTTGCTACGTGTTTTTTTTTGCGCGGGCACCGAGGCTGCTGTGCCTGACCAAAAAGCCAAGCAGCAACTTCAGCGCCCAGCGTCGGGCGTGAGAAATTCTGACGCCCAGCCAGGGGCGTTGAAAATGCGTCCCTGGCTGGTTCTCGTTTTCTGTTTGCGTCTACTTTTGTTTATGCGACTTCGATTTTGCGTGCTTGCCTAATAACGTCCTTTACGCGTTGTGCAGCGTTTGTGGGATTCGTTACAGGCCATCCCGAGCGTCGCTTATTTTTGTGGCGATTGTTCGGGTTTGCGGAACACGTATTTCGGTATAACTCTTTGGAAAATTGGTTTATGAATGTTTGGGTAATTTTTTAAGGTCGTTGGTTTTTCTAGGATAGTTTGTCACACACAATCATATATTTCGCTACACATAACTAACATTCCATCATGAGGCAATAATAATATGTCATGTAGTTTATGATAGGCTTCTATGGGTAGTTATTTGCGCCTGGCTTGGTACCGCTTCTATCGTAGATCCAACACATGCCCCGGTCGAGGTAGTGTCTTCAACAGACGAATTTCGCTTAAGAGGCCAACCCGCAAGTGCAAGCCAAGGGGGCATGCAGGCGAGAGGGACCTAATGGGTGAGCGATTGGGTTTGGGACGGGTTTACTACTAGCGAAAGTGCCGAGTGGACAACATTCGAAGCGTATGCACCCCCCGGTTGGCGATGGGTATCCTTAGTCCCAACTCCTGAGATGAAACACCAAGGGAGCCAAGATTCGTTATGCGGTTCTGCCCGTTCACATTAATATGCTGATTTTCAGGTCGTCCCAACTTGATGGGGAAATAAACGCGGGGTAGGATCGTTTCACCCTTCGGCTATTTTGATTACCTACAAGCACGAGTATTTCCTTCACTATCCCCAGCAGAGTCGCCACTGTGAGGGGGTCGAAAAAGCACGAGGCTAATGCGTGACCTCGTCCCTCGTGGGTGTGACGCTTCTTTTTGTCAAATCAAGTGTAATTGGATTTCCTGTGAGTTTACACCCAATTGACTAGTAATATAGGAGTCGCCATTTAGTTTTTCACGACAATGAGAAAAACTGACAAAACCCGGTTATCGTGACATAAAGGGAGTGCAATTATGTTTGACCACGATGGCCATAGGTTCCCTTGTGATCCCTGGTGGTGGGGATCGCTCAACGTACACCCGCAGGGTAGAGATTGAGGGTTCGGGGGACTGTAACTACCGAGAGGAGTACTCGCTCTTCGAAAACTCCAGAGGCAGGATATCCTTACTAGCTCAGCATAAATAATTGAAGGGACATGCGTTAACTATTAAACTAATATGAGTTGAATTTAATAATATGTAACATATAGTACTAGATCGAGCACGATTATCTGATTTAGATTGTTTTAAGGGACCTAGCATGATAATCCAATTTCCCAAAAATATCATATTTATTAAGCGTGATCGAACAATCAGATTTTAGTTAGTTTAACAGTTCATAAAAGGGCGAGGAAAGCAATTAAACCATGGAAAAGGGACACATTACGACGCACCCTTGAGAGGTGCGTCACGGTTCTCAGAAAACTAACCACTTTGACTTTGCTATTTCTCCTTTTATTTAACGAATCTCAAGTTATGGGACGGGATACGTTCTGTTCGATTTATGGATTGATTGTGATAGAACGCGTGATGAGTTTTACAGCGTGAGGCTTAGGCTTAGGGGTCTAGAGTGAATACTCGGAATAATAATTGTGTGTTGTGTGTTTCTTCACGTCGGCTTTAGGGGTCTATTTATAGGAAAGAGTGGCGTAGAAAGATAGATTTTCAGGAATTTGAATACGAAACGGATTAGGAAAAGAATCCGTCCCAGGTATTTTCGGCGCCCAGCTCTGGGCGTCAAAGATTTCGGCGCCCAGGGCTGGGCGTTGAAAATAGGGTCTGGCAGAATTCTTTGTCAAATTGGACTCTAGAGTACGGAGTTCATTAAGAGACTTAATCCGAGTTATTTGGTGCGTATCAATTTACGACGGAATGCGTCTGGCCCTTTACGAACTCTAGGTTCGTTATGAGTTTAATTAATACGTTAACTCTTTTATCGAACTGCGATAGGAATAGAATTCCTTTTACAATTTCTATCTCTTTTACGATTTATGTTGGAGTGCAACACCTAATTCTGACAGGTTTCTATCTTTTTATTCTTACTACTTTTAGAAACTACCCTTTACGGCAGTTACTATTTTTAGCAGGTTTCTATAAATAGCAGGTTTCGGGTGAAATGAAAAGGGGAATTGAGATTCGTTATTTTATAGGAGATGCGTTGTCAAGTGGAGATTTATGTTCTCATCATCGAACCTTCCCTTTCGGGAATGGGGACAAAAGTAGGTGTCTACAGTGTGCGTCGAACAATCAACGCAACAAGACAACAACACACACACACGCACCGCAGCAGTGCAGCGCGCAGCGAGGGGCGACGAGAGGGACGCACGCGAGTGCTCGGCGAGGGCAACAGCAGCAGTAACAGCATGAGGCTGGGCTGCGGGCTGCGAGGTGAAGCGAGGGAGCACGCGAGTGCTGAGCGCACAAGGCAGCAGCAACACGGGCGTTGCGGGGCTGCGGGGCGAGGCAAGGCACTCGAGCAATGCTCGTGCCTTGGGCTGCAAGAAAGGGTCGGACGAGAGGGGTGTGTGGGTGTACCGCAAGGGGAGAGGAAGTGAGGCGAGAGAGGGAGTGCTGAAAATTCTTGTGAGGGTTTAATGAGAGGGTCTATTTATAGTTTTTCTCTCCCTTGTGGGCTAGGTTAGGATAATTTTGAGTTGGGCTTGCTTTCGGGCTTAGTTCATTAAATTCCTTGCAAGCTTTGTTGGGTTTAATTAAAACAAAACGACCGGGCTTTAAGTTTATTAAATTCGTTTTTGAAATACGACCCAACAATTCCCGATTAAATAAATTCCTTGAATTTATTTAACAAAAATACGGTTTTTGAAATAATTAATATTTAAATTAATTAAAATAAAAGTGCATTTAATTCTCATTAAATGAAATTAATTTGTAAAAATACAACGAAATGCTTTATAAATATAATAAAATATATTTATAATAATAGAAAAATACGAGGTATTACAGTCTACCCTCTTTAAAAGAAGTTGAGACTATAACTTGAGCACGGAAATCACAATTTTAAAACTAAACTTGAGACTATTTTGAGACTTTAGTGTGTTTTATTTGCAAAAAGTTATACTTGTTGTACTCTTTAAGTAATTCAACATGACAATAAACAGTGAAACTTCACTGGAAACAACGATTCAAGCATATCCTTAAGGGTAAATTGGGTAAATAAGGTAAAAAGCGCGAAATTATACCGCACTCTACCCCCCTTAAAGAAAACGAGTTACGGCCCCGTAACTCAACTAACCTCGGGAAAAAGATCGAGATATTTCTTTCTCATTTCCTCCTCCGCTTCCCAGGTAACTTCCTCAGACTCTACGGAGGGACTACACTTGGAGTCCTAAACTTGTTCTTGTTCTTGTTCGGGAGAAGCTAGGGAAGGCACACTTCTAATGTATGTATCCTAAATTATGCTAATTGTTATGTGGCAAATAATTTGGATTCCTGGCTTTATGGTTTTTCCGCATGAAATATATGTTTTATATTTGTCATAACCTAACAGTGGTATCACGAGCCTCAAATTAATTCCATAATAAATTATAGTTAACATGGTTAAATTTTATAAATTTGCAATGAATTAAAGGGGTGATTAATTTCAATTTTTGCAATTAATTGCAAATTCGTGCGATTATTTAATTATATGTTCGTAGGATTTTTGGCAGTTTAGTCAATAATGGTCGGAATCGTATAATTTTATAGTGAATTTCGCATGTAAACAATGTTTTAAAATTTTGACTAAAATCAAAGATTTGATGCCGAACCCAGAATTCCCAAATTCGAAGCCTAACTATGACTTTTGGGAGGTTTTAGTTTTTCGAACGCAAAAGTTATAATTTTTTGGATGTTAAATTAAATATTTCCGATTCTTCTTTGTAAATCTGGAATCTATGATTGACCTACTGTGTAGGTTTAACAATTTTAATGCCAAAGCTTGTTAATTATACAACCTAATTTGTAATTGTAATTAATTTGTTGAAATTCGAATAATTTAGAATTTGATTTGATTTTCATAATTAATTAGCAATTTAGTTAGGAAATCTATGATTAAAAACCACCATGAAATTTGTTAAAATTGAAAAGTTTTAAAATTTTATGACCTAGATTTGAATCCATATAATCGGAAATTAATTTGAATGATAAATTTTCGATTTTTTCGCCCAAAATTTATGAAATTAATATGATTTATTAATTCGTCGATAAATTAAAAATAAAAGTTTTAATTTTTATGAAATCCGTTCACAAATCTTGCTCGCACGAGGCAATGGACGCTAAGTGTTACCCTAAAGGGGTGTTGTATTGTGCGGGCATGCGACGATGAGCACGGGAGCTCGTCGCCCATGCGGTACGAATGCAGCGAGCAAGGGCTTGGCACGAAAGCGCAAGGCAGCAGCCCTGCCTAGCATCGAGTGCTGCGAGCAGTGGGCGGGATGGGCGAGTGGGCAAGGTAAGGAGCACAACGAATAGTGCGCGCGGGAAGCGATGGCTGGCTCCACTAGTAGAAAACATTCATTTGAGGCGTCACTTTTATATTCATTAGCGGCGTTTTTGGCATAGTAGCAAATAGAGTGGCAGCAAATGAATAGGATTGATTTGCGGCGTTAAAAAACGCCTCAAATTAATCATTCATTTGCGGCGTCAGGTAGAAAAAACGCCTCAAATGAATAGTATTGTAAAGCGGCGTTTTCTACCTAAACGCCTCAAACATTGTAAAATTGCGGGAGTTTAAACGCCGCGAATAATGTGAAATTTTTTTTTTATAAATAATTTTTTTTTTATATTCTACAATCCCACTCACGCTATATTTATACAATGTCCAAAAGTATCATCAACCACCAATAACTTCCAAGAAACTTTGATTTTCACATATAAATCAACCATCATATGTTTACAAAAACAAACCACCTAAATAGTGATAGGACAGGGTAACTGCCGTGCCAAACATTCAATAAGCTACCTTATATAACAGACATTTGATATTTTCCACGCGAAACCGAAAACATTTGACAACTTATATAGCAGACACACATAATCCCAGTATCTTCAGACAAGAATATAAATCAGGTTTAACCGTTCAAGCAAACCTAAACCGTTGGCCTGATTCATCGGATGACGATATATCCTTTTCCTTTTCCTTTTCCTTAGCCTTCCTCCTTTTGAGTCGGGAGAAGTGTTGTATTATGTCTGCACATTCTTCTTCTAGTATCCCTCTTCGAATGTTCATCTTGGAGTGGACGAGCAGCTGCCATCTCTGTCACTTCTGAAGGTTGATTTTATTATCTCATGAGGTCAGCCACTCAGGAAAATGACACAATGGCTGTTAATCCAAGGAGCGTGTGAAAATGCTTGTTATTGCATATAGATTCCGTATTTCTTAAAGCGGCGTAGTACATAGTAGATGACAAGTAACATGGGGAGGGGAGAGAATGAGGGGAGGTAGACAGGAAACGGACTGGAAAAGGTCACTAACTAAACACAAGTAGAAGAAGGAAGGCAACTCGGAAAGATGTTTGCCTGAAAGCCATAACTAAAAAAAATACAAGAGGGCCAACAACTTGAAATCAGTTAGTCACAATACCATATAAAGTTACAATGGGATGCATCCAATCTGATATAATTCAAGGTTATACACCAGTAACATTTTTTACGGATTATAAATATATTTTGTAATTTTTTTAATGTACGCCTGACAAATTAAAGGTCACCATAATAGTGAGTTTCAAAAAATTAATCTAAGTGAGTGTCTTGTTCAGAGAGAAAAAATGCTCTAAAATATAGCATGAAGTCATCCATACCTTATCCAGCTGCCATCAGCTCCAAGAAGCTTATTAGGAGCACCCCAGGGTACTGATTCTGACTTGAAGGATGGCTTCGACAAACATGGGACATGGCTCCAGTATAATATCAAAGTCTTGCTGAATCTGGCAAACTAGAAATAAAGCCACATTGAACATTTGAACTACGAAATAAGTATGTATTTAAATCTATCAAGTTCATGAAGTAAAGCCCCCCTTAAAGTTTGAAAATAGAATTTTAATCATGGATCAGGTATCAGACCTCAGCCATCACAGTAACAATGCATTGAGGTAGTCCTTTAAGAGCTACAGATTCTTCCGTAGACATTGTTGTAGCCATCTCTTCACATGATGCAGTATTCTGCCGAACAGTGACCTGTAAATTGTAAGGAAATTTGATTCCTGCTTTCCACTTATCATTGTAATAGTATGAAAAATACTTTCAACATATATAGATGAATATGCAGTCAGGGACTTTACCTGTTGAACTGTTTGCAAAGTCAAGACCTTCTAGCTCTATCTGTTAACACAACAGCAAGATCATGCATGATTCAAGTTTCATGTATTGGAAGCTACAAAAAGGAGATATCAAGTTCGTAAACTAAAAGCTTTACTTACCTGCCAGTAACCACTATCAGTAACTGAGACATAAGTTTGATCCCCTAGATGGTGTTTCGGGTCAATAGCGTCGAAAATAATTTCACCTCCAACTTCTGTATTCTGTGGATCCTTATTAATCCATGGAGAGAATATTTCCTGATTCACAAGTCCCCGCTGCGCCAAATTAGTATCAGTACTACGTAATATCATCCTACTACAACTCTTACTAAGCATATATAATAGACTCCTACAAACTCCATAACTTGTACAGAATAACAAATTCTGGTTTAAAATGTTTGCAAATACGAACAACGGGAAATAAAAAAAAATGGCAGTTTTTCTTTTGTTGAGTAAACTAGAAAACATACATGAAAAAGGTTGGAACCAATTTTACAAAAAATTAAAACAAGGGTAGAATACACACTAAGTGATGCAGCATTAGTGTTGGAGTATATGCAACAGTTCAGCATGCCACATCAGCCCACAAGCCTGCAATTCCTAATCAAGCTAAGCAATCAATGCAACAACTTCAATCAGAACCAGTCCGCTAAGTCAAAAGGCAAATGGAGCTTGTCTATTAAAGTCCAAAACAGAAGTTTCCAAAAAACAAAGCAGCCAATCTGATTGCATCAAGGTCAAACACTTAAAATTATAGCAGTGTATACTAAAAGGTATCAGATCACCGTACCCATTGATATACTAGCTTCAGTCTGTACTCTATAGGATAATTAGGATCATTTCAAAAAGCTGACACCCTCGATATTATGTGACCAATAACTCATCCAAGAATGATGCAGAATTCTACACTAGTCATAGCAACAAATGGACTATACAAACAGAACACACATCAACCATTATGCATAACACCTAACTACATACCAGCATATACATACCAACACACAAATCAACACCATAAAACAGCAGCACCCCCGGTGATAACCTACTAAGTAACATATCACAAACTGGTACGACATCTAAACCCCACATTTGAAACATCAACAATCAAGTTTCTCAACTAAAATTTAAAAGACGAAGATGAAATATGAACATTTTAAAGTAGCCCTTACAATAGGTTTTGTCTGGATTTGCAGTTCACTTCGTTAGGTGGAAGAGCAAGCTGTTGTTCTTCTTTCAGCTCAGGCAAGAACTCATTTGGGTGGGATAGGTCATATCTCTTCACTTTCTTTTGTCGTCTTATTGCACTCTTTCTCTTCTGGCAAAGAAATAATCAAATCCCAAGTGACTAAATGTGACAGTAATAAGTAAAAAAAACCTTGTAAAAAAGAAGTCGAAATATTCAGATGCACGTTGCAAGTTTGTGTATAAGAAATTAATGGAACGAGAAGTTACCTTCTCAGTTGTCTTCTTAGCACTTAAGGTTGCAATGGTCTCCCTGATTCTGCACTCATCCCAAACCAAAACAAGAAAATATAAATATTCAATTCAACAATTACAGTAAAATCCACACCATTAAGTAGAATTTCAGCAAAACAGAAAGCAACAACAGCAAGCAACAACAGCAAGCAGATCAACCACAACAACTATTAAGCAGATCAAAACTTAAATTTAGATATAAAACAACTAATTCCTTATAATACTGTCCGTTCGAACTTAAATGGCTCCGGGACACCCATCATGAATTGACAAATTTCAAAAGTAATTACAGTTGTATAAATAGCAGGACAAGTTTGTAAGAAAAGACTTTGTAGTAGATAAGATAAGTTGATTTGCACCGATAGCAACTCACAAGCTATAGATGAGTTTTTATTCAAAGAGACAAATTTGTCTGAGTTCTAACTATCGTCATTATTAAATCCATATTCTTTAAAAAATTGCAACTTCGCAAGCTTTCCCGTAAAATGTGGAAAATATATCAGCAAAAGAAAATAAGGTTACAAAATAACTAACCTCCCAGGTAAAGGGCTCAAGCCATATATTATTATAGGTCTTAGTTCTAGTGCTTCCTCAAGTGGATACAGCCAGAAACAAGATAATTTCAAATTTCCATGTGAAATGAAACTGTTCTAAACTGTCCTGGAGGAACGTTGCATTTTGTCTCATTCAATGTAATCATAACAGCCTACAGCCTGCTGGGGGTGTAGAGACACAAAAAAAAAAGAGGGAATCATTGTTTATACCAACATCAGTCTGCTGAACATTATCATCAAAGCCCTGGAAAACAGAAATTAAAGTGAACAAATAGCTCATGAGTGAACAAATGAAATTTGGCAAGACATCATATGATATAAGCTCCACCAAATTAAAGTTGCTTAGAACAGATTCATACTAAGGTCAATCAAACATGCTAGTTGGTAGCAGAAAGCAACAGAGATCGGACTCAGAGTTCCATTTCAATTAAAGGATATGAGAATGTTACAAGCTCTCACCTTGTAGACATTATCAGGTTACATCAGCACTCAATTGAGACTTGTCTTGCAATTAAGACTACAACAACAAAACCAAAGCCTTACTCCTAGAATAGATAACCGAGAATCTATCTCCCATCTTTTTCCACTAACATATCAGTTTTACTCAATGCTGAAAATCTTACCGCTAACAAATCACCTTAGGGGAACAAATTTACCAGCAAAACAGTAATTAATTAGTTATCACTCAATACATAATTCAAGCAGGGATTTCCAAACAAACCCAGAAATCTGCTGCACTCTTCTGGACTACTCTTCAATTCATACCTCCAAGGCCTCAGCCCCTTCAATCTATATATATTTAATTTACACCCTCAATACTCAAAATAAAGAAGAATCAAGTATTAAAATAAGTGAGTGAATGCAATTTGGAATAAATTCGAGAAATTCGATTACTTCTGAAACAGGAATTTCATCGAACAGCTCATCAATTGAAATTCGATTACTTTTTTTACAATTTCTTCTCAATTAAACAATATTCACATCCATAACTCAAGACATTGGTTGGTTGTGATTACGGAATTTTGAGTTTTTGATTGTGAAATTAGGGATTTGAAATTGACAATTCAACAATTAAAGTAAAACTCACAAAATCAAGTAGAATTTCAGTAAGAAAAAATATGTCTTACTGTAATAAAACTTGTGTTTTTCTCAAATTTATGATTTCTTTCTTCGGAGCACCTCATCTAAATATCAAATTTGCAGAAGAAATTAGACATACGAAATTACCTTACCTCAAATTCGAAGCAATTTTAAGGTTCTTCTAAGCCAAAATTTGAATTTGATAATTAGGGTTTACGTTTTCGGTGGAGAGAGGAGAGGAGTGGAGAGAGCAAGAGAGATTCGATAACTCATACACAATTCATGTTAATTGAGAGACTGAAACGAGGGGAATAGAGTAATTGAACCAAAAAAAGGGCAAGGATGAGGAGGAGTCAGTGGAAGCATAATTTATCTTAAGTAAGAACGACAGTGGTGGAGATGAGGTCGAAGGAAAGACAGTGACGGTGGAGATGAATCTGAGCTTCACTTTCCCGGTGAATTCGGTGGTGGAGATGAGGCGAAGGACAGACGGCGATGGTGGAGATGAGGTTGAAGGACGAACAATGGGGTTTTGTGAAAGGACGAGAAGCAAAAGAAAGAAGCTAAACGCGGGTGAATAAGAAAGTATGGGGACAACACTTTGCGACGTTAAACGTGATGACGCCGCAAACTAAAATGGTTTGAAGCGTCATAATTCAATATAACGCCGTAAAGGAAGCTTTTTGCATCTAATTCATCTATTTTGTCATTTAGTTAGAGGCGTTTTCAAATTAACGCCGCTAAGTCATGGCAGCAAATCAATATTTTTTTACTAGTGCTCGTCCAGCTGCGTTTCCCAGCAGCGTGCCTCAGCAGTAGGCGAGTGGGCTGCGCGCAAGTGTGGCTTGCTGGGCTTGCTGCGTTTGCGCGTGGTCGCTCGGCCTTTTCGGTACGATCAGTCGAGTGGCAGCCCATTGGGCGCGGACACTAGTTGGACTCGACGAGGCATGGGCGCGAGCCCATGGCCTTGTCTTAGCCCGATTGGTTCGTTTTAATTTTAATTTTGATTTTTCGGTTAAAAAACGATTTTATTTAAATTTAAAAATTCGTAATTTGATTTTTTCTCGGAATTTAATTTTGAATAATTTAGTAATTATAAATTTATTTATGCTAATTATTTTACTAAAATTAAAACCTTGATTAAATTTAAATTAATTAATTTAATCAACTGAAAATAAATTAAAGGATTTAAATAATAATTTATATGAGCTTTAAATTTTAATTAAATTTGTAAGTTTCCGGTTAGACTATGAAATATAGTGTTATGTTTAAAATTCGTAAAGCATATAAAATTCTTGGTTTTAGTGGGAGCGTTTTAGTCATAAACTCTTGATTAGGTCTACATTCTTTTAAGGTTAAAACAACTCGATTAGAATTAATAGGGTTGAATAATTTGTAGATTATTGGAAGCCTTGATTAATTGCTGAAAATATTTATGTGATGCATAATATGTTCTACTAACCAGCTATGTGGGCCATTCATTGATAAATGAATGGGTGAATGGTATATTGTAAATGTACTGTTTTGCAGGTTATGGAAAGTGACTAGTATGGCCCAAATAGGATAGAAAATATGGTATGCATACCATTAATTTGAATGCAAAATTAGTCTAAAGTACCAAAGCTTTATTGCTTTAAATATGGTATGCGTACCATCAAATAGTTGTAATTAGTTTCAATTATAGCTTATCCTATTTGAAGAAAATGGCGCCTCCCATGGTGAAATTCAAGACGGAGTTTCCAATCCATTTTCAAGACGGAATTTGAAGTTGAAGCTTCAAGATGAAGTCGGGCCATACTAGATCACATTTATATATTTTGCATGCTTTAAGTTATTTATTGCTTTAAATATGTCTTAATTATGCATGAGATTATGGGTTGATTATGTAGCATGATTAAGGATTTTAGTTCAATTAAAATCTAACCAACATAGTAAGAGCCTTAAGTTCCAAACTTTAAAAATTGAGTTAAAAGGTGCCATGCCAAAATAACACTTACTTGGATAACCTTTACATCAATCTTAGTAATAGTTTTCCTCCATAGCGAGGTGTTACTTATTGATCCTAAAGGGGTAAGGTACACAAATAATTGTGAGTACATGTTAGTTTTGGTGAAACTCAACGATATAAGTAAGGAGTCCTTTTATGTCGTGGCAAACGGGATAGGTTTACCTAATAAGTTATTAGACGTGACTATCAACCAAGAGTAGTTTCTAGACTACTAGCAAAGGATTTGCTTACCTAAAATATTTTAGAATTGAGTCTAAATACATAATGTGCTTAATTCTTCAATGATTTAAGGATCTTAGATTCATTTTATTCACACCTGCCGGAACAATAAATTCGAATAAAATGTCAATGACTTGTTTAAATTGCATGATTGCTTTAATTCTCAAGTTATTACTCATGATAAATGTTTAGACTTTGCATGCTTCAATTTATGTTTTAATTATTGTTTATAATTAAATATCTTGCGCTGCAGTAAATCCTTTTAGAACGGTAACAGTAAATTTCCTCGATTGGTAGTGAATCCAAGAACGATTCACGGAAATGAGAGAAAACTAGTAATGTACGTTTCTTATATCGACTTTTATGGTTGTTTTCGAGTATCAAAGTCGAATGGCAAACCGATTGGTGCTTGTGAATTCAAAATACAATGTAGTTTTGAGATCATAAAGCATTGAGTTTAAAAGCTCATCTTTAACAATGGTTAACAAGCTAATATCTTTGTCCATTTAATTCTCGAATGAGTCTAGTCCCTAGACATTCGAATAGATCGATGCTTAGAGAACTTTAGAAGCTTCTGGGAAGATCATCTAGTTGAAAAAGAATATTCAACATAAATAAAATGGTAAGAACTTTGTTGGAGTGACATTGGACATGTCTAACAAAGTATAAAAGTCAACACTAGAGAAGTCAATTCTTAAGACTATAAGAAAGGGTATAAGAAATAGGAAAACATGGAACAAATGAAAGGAATTTACGATTCCGTTTCTACCTAAAAGTTTATGTTTAAAGAAAAGTGACCTAGCAATCAAACTTCCTTGGTATCATATACCGCTTGAGGTTCTTACTTCGGTAATAACTCAAACAATGGAAGCTAGGCTACACAAATGGCCTACAAATGGAAAATGAAGCATGGCAATGCTACATTAGTTGTAGGGTCATCTAGTTTGTTTTAAGTCCTTTCAAAGGCTGGAACTTAATGGCTATTTCGTTCCATAATCAGCATACCCAAATTTCTGTTTTCAAACACAGAAAGACTCACATTCAGAAGAACAAAAACAATGTTTGTTTGTTTGTTTATTTGAATGAAATGGTCATCTACGGGTTGAGTCAATGTGCTTGATTAAAACAAACAACTCTTTAACAAATAAGAACTTTACTAGGTTCAAATCAACCCCTTGATTTGAGTTCCACTAATCTTTGGCTTTGTTGCTTAGACCATATCAACAAGTTAACTTTCAAAAGCTCTATTTTGATGGACTTTTGAAAGTTGATTGATTTCTAGATCATTCAACACAAAGCAAGTCTTACTTGTTGAAAGTAACAAAAGATATGAACTATTGTTAGAACGCCTAGACAATAGAGTTCAAAGCCAAAGAAAGATTTTATGACTTTATTATTTCACCTAGATTTGAGTGAATATTGGTTTATTTACTCAATGTGATATAAGTTTGAATCTGTTTGACTAGTTCAAAGATTCAAAAGTATAAAATCCACATGGATAGAAATCATAAAGATCTAGGTTAGATCATGACGATGATTACTTTAAGACGAAAAACGATCATCAATGATTGTGTGTTGTAACTTCACGATCTAGCTCCATGGCATATCTACGTTGGAATTATCGAAGTCAATTAGTAATTGATTCGATCAATGATGAATCCTAAAGACTTTTCCTATAATTTCTAAAATAAAATTCTCAACTACCACCAAACTAAACCAAGTTCGTTAAAGCTATTGAAAAGTAATTTCAGAATATCTTTTCATAATATATATCTAAAGAGTTCCTAAACTCAGTGGGAGCTTAGTGTTTGTTATTCAACAAACTAAGGCCCAAGTGTAGATATATGTTTCATTGTGATTTATTCAAATGAGACACAAGGGTATTGTTTCTACCACGAATTTTTGAGAACATAATGTTTGTTTACTCGAAATAATGTCCTTTTGGAGATTCGTTTCCAAAATGACAAGTGGGAGAAAATAGACCTCGAAAGTTTGCGAGGCAAACAAAAAACATAAAAGGACATTCCGGAGGCTTTTCGAAGTTCTTTAGAAAATCCGAACACGTATTCTTTACGGACTTTAGAAGTGGCTTTTAAGAATAGACATCTCTTAGAAGACTTTTCAAGTGCTTCAAGGAGAATAGAATATTCAAAGGACTCTCAAAGTGCCTGTTAATATTCTATTGTTTGATGTTCTATACCCAAGTAGACATAGAGTTCAAGTCACTGAAACTATGAGATTCTTCTATTAGATAGTGAAGAAACATAGAGTTCAGGTCACTGAAACTATGAGATTCTTCTATTAGATAGTGAAGAAACCTACAACTTGCAGTCAAACTATTATTTAGAAAATAATGAGTATGTGACTTGTAAGAAAGATATGACGAAATATAGATTCCCTAAAATGGTTAGAGGCCATATATAGACTTAATGTTTAATTGGTTAAAGGCCATAAAAACATACTCAATGTTCCGATGACAAAATTGAAATTTTGTTGATTTGCAAGAATGATTTACATCTATTGGATAAAAACCATCAAACATGGAATTGTGTTCACACACAAAGCTAGATTAGTTGCTAAAGGTTACAAGCAAATTCATGGCATGCATTGTGTTGAAGCCTCATGCATAATCTTAATGCTCAAGTCTATAATTCAAGCAATGATTGCATATTGGTACATATGACAATTGGATGACAAAACATCTTCCTCAATCAAATGTTGGAAGAAACTATGTACATGGTATGTCATAGGATTTGTGGATCCAAATAAATACTTGAAAAGGAAAGCTAGCTTATGAAATCTAAGTACAGATTTAAGCAAGCAATTGGGAATTGGATGTGTATTTTAGTGAAGCTAATAAGTATTTTAGTTTCATAAAATGTACATGATTCTTATAGAAATATAAGAAGTTTAGTGGGAGTACATAAAACTTAATTGGTCGTCAATGTATTCTTAATGTACTCAGAACATAAATTTTTGATCCTCTTCAATTTTCAGTGCCGGTGAATAATCTGCTCTGCCAATCTGGAGAATTTTCAGTGAAACTTCACATACAACCAGTGTGACCAACTTCTTTAGAGATAGACTCCAGTACAATGTGCAATGGTTCCTGCAACAACCAAATCAGTTGAGGCCTCACAAGACAATTTTCTTCCCTTCCTGTAGAACCACAACAAACAAACAACTCACTGAGTTGCAAGTCATGTTATAGGACATGATTTCATATTAAGTACAAAACTCTCACTCAAATTAAGTAATTCACGAAGGTCACATATTTTAGCAAAGAGATCTCTCATATCAAAGTTGAATAACACTCCATGATGAAATATCAAGAAGACATTGGATAATATGAAATTATCATTGCATGAGAACAATATTAAAAGGAGACTTTGGCACTATTAAAACATGTTAGTTAACAATATACCTAAATATACCTGTGTGTATATGTGTGGAGAAACAATTCATTTGCTCCTGGATGCAAAAATTCACAGGTTTGCTAGATGACGCCACAGAAAAATTGAGTAGTATTAGAGAGAAAAGAAACATGATTTTCCCTGGCGATACACAAAGAAAGGAAACACCACATTAGCTAAATAATGACAATTTTTAAAATCTCAATTAAAGGAGAAAGAAAACACATAGGGACGCAATTAAAGGTCCATTTTGGAGGAAAGAAATAATAAGCATAGTAAGTCAGTAGAATTTTCTTCGAATGCCTACATGGTTGCACTAAACCTCATGGGTATTGTATGGTATGGGTATAATAGCATTTTGGAAAATTTAAAATCCCATACTGATAGATTATGTTAATAATCTTTTTGTATATATTTATACTTAGCAAGTAAATAATCTGGTGATATTATCTCCCTGCTTTGTAGCCTTTTGTAGCTACTTGTATATATATATATGTAAGTACCTAGATCGATCAGATATTGAAATTCTACAACATTAAGCTTCTACTCATACATCTGCTTCTGTATAACTATAAACTTCTGAAGCAAAGCTTTGCCCGCATTACAAATATTACTAGCAGAAAGTGAGGCACGAATAAAAATCAGTGTAAGAACTTTAAAGCCATTCTAACATCCATTACCCTCCCGGTTAATGGCATCATTCAGAAGTCCTTTTATATTAAGAAATTTTTCAAACAACAGCAATACACAATTCAAGTATGGATTCTCTATAGTCCTCCACATATAATTATAAATTGGCAAACAAAAATCACCAAATAAAAATCTGATAATAAATCAATATTAATCCAAAATAAGAACCAAAATTTACAAAAATCAAGATAGATTTTGAGTATTAAATTGCTAAATTAGTTTGATTTCGAGTATTAGATTGTTGAACCAAAAAATTCAGGAAGATAATTAGTAACAACACATATAACGTTTAGGCATAATTGAACAAAGAAAAATACATACATCTTTAAAAAAACCTTTGCTGCATATTTAAGCTGAAGCTGCAAGGAAATCGATCAACGAATTAATTTCAGAATATATTAACAAGACATCAGATCAACAAGAAAAGGTGAAGATATAAGACTGACCTTTTTTCTATATTCACCTTTGTAACTAGTAACAGATTTTGGATTCAAACCCAACTCCTTGAAACAAGTTTTCCACTGAGTATACATACTTGCCTTCAGAAAGTTGGCTCTCAACACAGGTAATAAATGAGAAGTGTTTAGCCTGTCAAAAATTAGATTCGGGTGATTGGGCCTCTAAATGTTTAAGACGCGTATGATTACATCAAATTCATGAAAAATACAGTAATGTACTTCAAAAAAAGAAACTACTATATGATAAACTGCAACTATACAAAGTGTTTTGTTACAAGATTAGGCCAGGCATTAATCACACAAGCTTAGGCCAGAACAAGATACATCTTTGAAATGGGAATTTTCCAACAGAGATCTGTGCAGCGCTAGAAAATTCTAGCGCTTGGATCAGGAGCGCTGGTAACTTATAGCGCTTGCATTTTGAGCGCCAGAATTTATTCCCGTGACAGCTGGATCAATTATATCTTTTGCGCGATGTTGTAAGACACAAACTCAAGCGCTGGAATATGACAGCGCACAAGGTTTGAGCGCTGGAAAATAGTGACGCTTGGAATGCCAGCGTTGGAATTTTCCAGCACTGATGTTTTAGTCCACTTTTCCAGTCTTTATCGGTTTTTGTCGAGTCTTATCACGTTTTCTATCTTAGGAACATGAGTTGGGATGCAACTCTTAGCCTTTATCAAATGATAAATCATAATGCAATTTAAAAACTCAGATATTTTATCTTATACGGTTACTATTTTGGGCAGCGTTCAAGCATAACAATTACTATAAATAGTAATTTCTAATAATGGAAATATGGTTTATGGGATATCAGACATTCATGGATCGTTCGTAGCATACTTAAGAAAGCTTAGTCAATGAACACACCGTGTCGAGCCTAGGGACAAATGTAGGCATCTACAACCTGTCTGTGTATCAATTGACCATTAAGTGAGTACTCTAAATAAAAGACACATATGTGATTCTCCCCTTTGTAATTGGTGCTTCAGCATAATTGAGGATTCGGTTCATGTTAGTTGTGATTGCCCCAATGCGAGGGAGGTGTGGGACATCTTCAATGAGTCACCTCACTTCTATTCGGCCAACCTCTCCTTGGCTTAAGTTTAATCTCTACACCCCGCCTCACCCAAATCTGCCACCAGCTCCATCTAGAGATGGGCAGTGGGTTGGGTTTGACCTAGCCCACCCTGACACAACACATAGTGGGTCACGTGGGTCTGACCCACTTATGACACATGACACATCCCGCCCAACCTTGATATATTTTTGATGTGTTTTGGGTCGAATTTTTTCAACGCAATCCATTTCGAACCCCATCTGACCAAACACAAACCCGCCACGGCACACCTGATCCACCAACCCAACACACGAACCCAACACACACAACACGCGATCCCAACCCGCGAAAATCATCCTAATTTAAACAACTTTTGTTTAAAATGCTAATAAATAGTTTAAATATACATTAACCACTATGTGAATAACATAAAATTATTTAATTCCAGTTCATACAATATTCGTAACTTTTTAACTCTTAATTAATCGTCCAAACCCACTTGATACAAATCAGTTCCTTTAACTCATGTAAACCCACCAAACCCACCTGACCCGTCAGAATCACATTTGTCGTAACACACCAAACCCATCAACCCACCCGACCTGCACAACCCACATCGACCCACGACCAATCATCTAATATGTCCATTTGTTCCGACATAACCCACAATTCATCTTACCGTAGTTTAACTGAGGCGGGTCGTGTGTAGATTATCCCAACCACGACCCACCCTACCCTCCATGTTGACCATCCCTAGCTCCATCCTACCTCGAAAGGCTCTCTTCCCGGCCGTTATGTGGTCAATATGGAAGAGAATAAACATGACAGTGATGCTTCGTATTGCATAGTATTTCAATCCCTTGCCTTGGCATAGGAGTTTCTAACCTCAAAAACATCAACCAAAATGCTGCCACCCCTCCCACTCTTAAGTGGGGAACCTGTCCGAAATATTGGATTAAATTTAACTGTGATGCTTCGTATTGCATTGTGACTAAAGATGTAGGTCTACCAGGTGTTTTTTCGTGATAAAACATGGAATTGGCTATTGGGTTTCAAGCTTAAAAGATAATCTCAAACGGTTCTTTCAAAGGAATTGTTGGCCCACCGTGAGGGGCTGGTGCTGGTCGTGGATAAGGGTTGGAAAAATGTCATTGTTCATATTGATTACCATCTCGCTGTATAGATGGCTATCACTGAAAACCAAGTTCCATATGCTAACCTGAATTTAATACTATAATAAAGGGACCTTTCTTCACAGATTAGCAATATCAAAATTCAGTTGACCAGTTTAGCCCAGATCCACGAATAGAAATGCTGATATTTTGGCAAGAATGTGTAGGAAAATGGACGTTTATTGTAACAATATATTTACAAACCTTATTTCTTTGATTTTTAATCCTTATGAGGCAGTGGCAATAGTTGTAGAGGAGGATAGACCTCCATGACTTTGATGGTTTCGTAACACCTAAATCCTTTTAATTTAGGACTTTTTTAAAAAAAAAGGACATTTTTCACGTGGCAACTGTCAACTGACAGGTGGCAATATTAAGGGTAAAATTTAAAAATTAAAAAAATCTCAATTTCCCTCCAAAACACAAATTGACTTAATTAAACCCCCCCAAAAAAAATTTCCCAATTCATTTTTTCTCTCCTCTACGCGACTCCCTTAGCAAGGGCCAAGGAGTAGATGAAGATTCAAGCACGAGCAAAGTATTTCGCCACTTCAATTTGCTGCCACAAATCAGGTATGAAGTATTTCCCTCTCAAACTTTTCTAATTTTACTTCAAAATAATTAGGGTTTTTCGATGAATGAAGAACACGAATTGGGGATTTATCAAAAGATTAATAAACCTCATCCTCTTCGCCACGAAAACTGATGCTGCCGCCACTGGCGGATCTAGTGTGTAGAGAGTGGGGTCACTTGACCCCACTTGGCCAAAAAATTTTACATAATTTTAGTTAATTTTAAACTAATTTGTATTAAAAAGTACCTAATTTAGTTAATTTTTCAGTAATTTTGTATTAGTGACCCCACTTAGTACAATTTCTGGATCCGCCACTGGCTGCCGCCTCTGTGTACAGGTTTCAGAACGCCATCTGCTCCGGCTTCTCGGATAACTGTATTTCCCCTGATAACCGCTCCAAGTTCAACACCCTCCCAGCTATATGCTTTCCGTTTAAGGATGGTTGAACACTTGAACTACTTGGATACTTGGCGTTGAATCGGTGATTCTTTAGTTTGTTCTTGCTTTGATTCTTGCAATCCACCACCACATCCGCAACGCCTAATGACTACATCCCCGCTCACTAGAACAGCCTCGCCAGTCGACATAGCCTACTTAACACTTTATTATTATGGAGTAGTATGTACGGAGTTACAACACTTCCTATAAATGAATTGATAGTCCAACACCCTATGTTAATCTAATAATCCACCGCTACGAGTTGAGGAGAGAGAAAAGACTTTCATGTTTTTTTAGGTCTTAATTAAGTCAATTAGTGTTTTGGAGGGAAATTGAGAATTTTTTTTTTTTTTGTCCTTAATCTTGCTACCTGTTAGTTGTCAGTTGTCACGTGACAAAGTCAACGCCTGAAAAGGGTCAACTACCATAATCCGGCCAAAGGTCCTAGTCAACAAAAAAATTTACAATTAAGGTCCTAAATCGCCACTTTGCTTATGAAAGGTCCTTTCTTACAAATATACTACTACCTCCGTTCCTAAGATCTTTACGCTTACTATTTGCACGGTAATTAAGGAATTTGGTGAATATGTGATGGTGGGGCAACAAATGGGAAAATGAGAGGCTGCAAATTGTCCAACAATGTGAGTGGATGAAAATCAATATTAAAGTATTGTGAGTGGGTAAGCTATGGTGGGCCAAATGAGAGCAAAAATGGAATAAAGTAGAGTGTAAAGAACTTCCAGGAATGAACTAAAATGAAAAGCGTAAAAAATTTCCAGGAACGGGGTAGTATTATAAAAGCTCCTTTCTAACAAAAAGTCCTTTAATTTATGCCATTACTAGCTTTGCATTAAAAATTTCTCTAAATTTGTTTTAGAAAAATTAAAAAAGTTGATATTATGAAAATATGTATTGTCGCGTACTATTTCAACAATATTACGTAAAGTATTTTATTTTTATATATTGGTAAAAAATTCAAGTGAAACTTAATAAATAAATAGTGTCTACATCAAATTTGGTTCAAGTATCAAACTCTAGATGTGGAACTTTGTTTGCATAGACTTTTGTTATTTGATACACTTTTTTGGGTGCGATGGGAGATTTTTCTAACTGATACTTGAGTTATGAATATGAAAAATTCAAAATGAAATAATAAAAAATAAAATAAAAATTGAGTACGTAATTATGTGTTTAAAGATACTATGGATTAGAAATAGTTTATGTGAATAAGAACACAAGTCTGGTCAACTCAGTAAGAAGGAGGATTTGGTTAACTTGTAAACGCAAGATAGTTTTACTCTAAAATCAATAAGTGATAATAGGTAAGGTTTGAAGGAATTATGTCCTTAGACATTTCCGGCAATTACTAAATATAAATAGGAATAAATTATGAAGATAATAAGTTAATTATTTTAGTATTCATATTTTCTTGATAGAGAATAAATGTGATTAGTAGGACAATATTGATTGAGCCTACAACTAAAATATATTAATCCTTTAAGGTCAAACATGTAAGCACTGATTTGAAAGGGCCCAAAAAGGCCCTATTGCAATTGGCCTATTAAGAGAAAGCATTTTGGGCTTTGTTTTCCTGTTAACCTAAAACTCTCACATTATAAGAGTTATAATGTCAGAGATTAGAATACACGTTCATTCAATATCTGACACAAAAGGAAAACACAAAAACTCTAACTTATTCTCTGAAACGCCTGTGTTCCTAACAAAACAAGAGATTGATTGTGATCATTCTCTTCCGTAATAGCATATGTGAGATTCAATTGGTGCTTGTGGACTAAGTAGAGGAGCAACAAGTGGGGCTATCAAATCTTCGAAGCTTGCATACGAACGGGAGAACACGCTACAAAGGTTATTATTCTTTCATCATAATCTAATCTATATTATTGTTATGCATGTGATCCTGTGATAGATGTTAGGAAATTGTTTCATGAAATTCCGCTTTATGCATCTATATTATCCTACAAGGTTGGCCCAATAAATCCGATCCGATCAATATATTTCATGACCCGACCTATTAGATCCAACTTTTTCACATTCTGTTATTCGATTCTTTTTTTGGCGTTACCACCTGGTTTATCCTTAGGGCTAATCCGGATTCGGGGCGAGTTTTGGATGGATAAGTTCCAGTCCTCTCCCAATTATTATTGCGCTGGATCGAACACGCAGTCCTCCTTACCATGTTCAGCCCCAATCACCACTAAACCAACAAACAATTGGTCAAAATATTTAATTCTTGGTTAAGATCAAAAGCGATATACCCTGTAATTCCGTAATATACTTCGTAATTGTCTATAATTTTATTACTTAAGGACTACACTAGTACAATGTTACGAGGCATCAGGCACGTTTAGCGCGTTGTTTTGTTATCCTACTTATTCAAAATTCAGATAATCTCCCGTCAAAAAAGGAGAGTAAATAATAAGTGTGTGTATATGTTTCTAGCAAAACTATTTCTCGTTGGAGTCTGGAGGGGGTTCCGACCCTGAGGATGGGCCTGCTTGGTTGGGCCCGATTGAGTACGACGGGGTCGATCTTCACCATGACCTGGAGCATCACGTGGTGTCCTGGTTTCGTGCCGGAATGAGGCAAATACAGCTTGCCGACCTTATGGTGGGTCGATTTTCGTGGAGCTCTTAGGGAAGCTGGACGAGCGGACTCGTGCAGCGTTGGAGGCCTGCCCTTTATATCCGACGGTGTGCGTCTTTAGGGAGGCTGTGGGCCCTAATGCATCTAGGCGGTTCGTGCACCTGATTCTGATTCTGGAGATGACTATTACCCCCGAGGATTACACTACCCTTACGGGTTTGTCCTTCGCGGGTAGACCGGTTTACACTGCTAGGGAGACAGTTATGCTGTCGCAGAGGACGGTTAGAGAGTGCATTGGGGATGACTTGGTCATAGAGGAGGCCAAGGACAAGGGGAAGGGGATGCCTTACTCTTTGCTAGTGGACTTTTCCGGTGCTTCTACGACGATGTATGCTCGCGTGTTCTATTTGTTGTGTTTGAGTTCGACGACTTTGTCGAACCGTTCTGAGATGGTGGACCCTTGGATGATTCTGTTGGTCAGCGACTTGTCTTAGTTAGGTTCGTACTGCTGGGGCGAGGCATCCTATGCGAACCTAATTAGCCATATGGGTGTGGTTATGCGGGTCTTGGACGGTCCAGACATGCCAATGAGGCCTATTTCTCTATGCGTCGTGCCACGACTCGTCGAGGTACATATTTGATATTCTTTAATTTAGGAGTGCTAAACGGGTTGCGTACTTTTACTTATATGATTTTACTGTTTTGTTTCTTGCAGCTGTGAGCTTTTGAAAGCTTGCCCTTCTTCTCCCCTCGGTCGGGTAGAGTGGCCGAAGGTTACCCTGTTGCCCTCTGGTGGGGCACTGCTGGGAAGCTGAAGAGATGCCCATCCATGAAGAGTTTCAGGGATATGATTGCAGCTGGGCGCCCTTACTTGGTAAGTATTCCAGCTATCCCTTACTTACTTTATTTCGTTTTATGCGAGTTACATGACTTGTCTGTTTTTATTGGTTTTGCAAACAGGTGGGTTTGTCCTGCTGGGCCGAGCTGGAGGAAACAGAGGTGTTGAGTGAGGCCCGGCTTCAGTCTCGCTGCGGATCCTATACCAGGGTCCTAGACGTCCTGGATGGTTTTTGGGGGAGCGGGTGCTGCAACAGACTTTGAAGCTTACCCGGGTGCCCAAGTCGTCGCCTTCCAGCATGCTGCGTCCTACGGGAATACTTGTTAGTCTTCGGGCAGTGTTGCGACGAGGTTTGCCTGCGGGCAACTTTGTGGTGCTCGACCATAGCTATCCTGACTTCGTGCGACTCTAGATCTTGCTTCCTCCGGTCGTCGAGGTACGTGTAATCTTAGGATTTCATAGATATGCACGTGTGTTTCTTACTTCGTTGTGTTTTTTACTGGTTATTTGTCTGTGTTGCAGCCTGAACCTACGGATTTTGGCGGTTGGGTGCCGCCTGACTGCACGATTCGTTACACCACGGCGGGCGGGTCCAAGATCATAGAGGAGGTGCCCGTGATTCCTAATGAGGAGGGACCTCATCCGTTGGATCCTTCGGATGTTCGCGTGGTAAGCTATTTGTTTGCTTGGTAACCACACTTATTGCACATTTTCAGGTAGAACTGCTAACACTTTTCATTGTTCAGGCGCCTGCTAGGATGGTTAACCAGGTGATGCGCGTAGTCAACCGGTTAAAGGTCGCGTTGTCCTCTGCTCGGGCGGCTCTCTCTTGCAGCAACCCGAACTCGACTCAGGTATGGTGCCTGGTCATTTTGCTTTATTTTGTCAGTTTGGTTATGTATTTGCTGACTTGTATCTGAATTTTGCAGACTGGCGTTCCACAGGCCTGTATACCGGAGCCAATGCGGACTCCTCGGAGGGATCGTCATTCGTTCGAGGGCGATCGTGATGCCTTTGGATCACATGCTAGGCCGCGCTTTTCGGACGTCGGGGTGGGTCATAGGCCCATGCGACCTTTGACTGGGCCTATGATTGGGACCACGTATCCCGATCTGGTAAGTACGGTAGACTTTCTCTATACTGTCTCGTTTATGCAAGATTCCTGATCTGTTCTTGTTTATTAAATTTTACAAACATGTGGATTTGTCCTGTTGGGAGAAATTGCGACACATTGGGGAGCTGAAGAAGAGTCGACGCCAGTCCCGGTGTCTGATCCTATATCGAGGTCTGAAGGGCCAGCGTGGTTCCTTGGGGAGCGGGTATTCCGGTAGACAACGGGTATGTAGTGGTTTCCTCGGCCGCCTTCGACTAGCATATTGCGCCCAACAGGTGTTCCCCCGGTCGCCGAGGTATGTGTAACCTTTGATTTTTGTCGATATGTATATGTTTATTTCTTGCTGTGTTGACTAATATTTTATTCATATTGCAGCCTGAGCCTACTGAGCATGACGTTTTGGTGTCGCCTGATTGTCTTGTCAGCTACACCACAAGGGGGTGGTTCCAGGATGATAGAGGAGATGCATGATGTTCCTGATGAGGATAGACCTCACCCACTGATACATGTGAATGTGCAGTATGAGCTTCTTTTTTTTTGCAGTTGTATTTGTTTTATTTTTAGTATATCTTTTGCTAAGGTGTTTCGTTTTCTTTCAGGTGCCCGTTAGCATGGTTAACGGGATAGTGAGAGTGCTCAACCGGCTAAAGGCCGCGTTGGTCAAGACTCGGATGACTCTCTCTTGTTTCTTTCAGGTGCCCGTTAGCATGGTTAACAGGATAGTGAGAGTGCTCAACCGGCTAAAGGCCGCGTTGGTCAAGACTCAGACGACTCTCTCTTGTCGTAACCCAGGTTCGACTAAAGGAGTGTGTCTGAGCTTTTGTTTCAATCTTCAGTAACTATATGTATGCGGACTTGCTATTTATATTTTGTAGACTGGAGTGTCGCATTCCCGTGTGTAGGAGTCGATGCGGACTTCTCGGAGAGACCGACATTCTTTTGAGGGTGGTCGTGGCGTTTCTGGCCCACATGCTAGGCCTCGTAATTCTGATGTCGGATCAGGTCAGAGGCCTCCGCGATAGTAGGTCGAGTCTAGGAGGAGCCATACCGGTCACTTTGGTGTGCCGGCGTCTCTGATGAGTTGGCAGCAGCAGCCGTTCTTGGCCGGGTGATAACCCCAACCATTTCAGCAGTCTATTAGCACAGGGTGGGTACTTATATAGCCGACACAACGATCAACATGGCCAGCCGGACAATCACATAGTTGGGGATCTTCGCAACTCGATCCCCTATTTTGTGGGTTGCATGCTGCCCAGGGAGAGGGTCCGAGCGGAGGTGCTCCAGGTGAGGATGAGGATCCTTATCCTCCGGGGTTTAGCGGGCCCCAACCTAAGACCGAGTACATGTATTATTTGATCATGTAGTATTTTTCGTATTGGTGTTCATTTTTTGTCAGACTTTTGTATGTATTTAGCATTTTTGTACTTGTATTTTCATTTCGTCTGCTTATGCATTGAATCCCATTTTGCAAAAAATAGGTCATTTTTCCAGCCTTTGCCTTTTTGGAGGTATTACCTCTCTAGGAGGTATACCAACTTACTTAAAAAGAAAAAAAATGCATAAAAGAGCATGACACATTTCATGTTTTAGGGTAAACAACGGTTTTCAGAATTATGGTCCAAATAAGCTTTTATTTAGAAATCGAATCCGAATAAAATTACAAATTTTGTAACCAAGAATCTTAATTATCCCTGAATAGCTGAGTTACATCATAGTTTAAATCGGATTAAGAGAAGAATTTGAAATACGAATCTTATGGAATCCGTGTAGCCTTGAAAGTTTGCTGGAAACTGAGAAGCAGGCGCCAGAATTTATGGGTATTGGGACTTCTGAGCTAGAAATTTCTAGTCCTTGTTTCCTTATTCTGCAGCAATACGAATTACATATCTGTTTTCAAACTGACTTAGGTTCTACTTAGAATATCTATAAATACAGGTTGACGGTGCTCGTTAGTCTTCACCCTTGCATTACTAATGACTGTTTTGTGTAGTTACTGAATTTTTTGACCTTTACGTCTGCTCCTGTTGATGGTCCGTTCGATTTTGAATCTTATTTCCGTGCTGACCTGTTGACTTGGGCGCGGCACAGAGATTGGTTTATTCCCCGTCCCAGTAAGATTTACCTAAGGACTTCTAAGGGTGTAGCCTGCTGCTTGAAGTTTTATGATTATGTGCCCCTTGTACGGAAGAACGAGAAGCCTATGCTCTAGAATAAACTTTACTTTTGCAAAGACGGAGCTCTTTCCCTTCGTTGGCGGGTGTGCCTGCGTCCGGTGCTGAAGAATGTAAACCTTAGAAGGAAGCGGCTTCGTTTGGAGAAGGCCTGGCGGTGTTTTGAGAGTTACGCTGTTTACTTGAGGGTGATGACTGCCTATGCTGATCCAAATTCTACCGAGTATGAGCGTTCTCCCCTTTTTGTGATATTGCTAGGAGTATAAGTGCTCCTTGGTCTTTAATAAGAATTCCTCACTTTTTATTGGTTTTTCCGAGATTATGAAGTATAATATTAAGAATTATGTTTTCGCTTTATAATTTTCCTCTTTTAGAGTTTTGCAGATTATTTGGACCGTATCCAATTTTCAGATTGCCTACGTATCTTCCCTAAGGAGGCTTAGTTTAGAATCAGGTTGCGCATAGTTCTGGCTTATAAAAAGAATTCTAGGTGCCCGATTTAAACAAAAGAATCGGAATGAGATTTTCTTTGTGTAAATCGGTTAGATGGAGCATGGAATTTATCCAATTTTGCGTATATAAACTCCCAAATGTTTGGGTTTTTTTGTAGAAAAGAGTGCAGAAAAAGTTCGAACACTTTAGGCTGAGCGTTAGAAAGTTCTAGCGCTCAATAGATAAACTCTACAATTTTCTTGCGTTGCTGCTATAAGTGCGAAAATATTTTAGCACTGCCGGGGTATTCACATTTTTTTCTTTCTGATGCTTCTATTTGTTTAATCTGCAAAAAATTATGAGTAATGCCCATAAAGTATAATAGTATCATGGAATGTGTAGACGCCTACATTTGTCCCTAGGCACGACACGGTGTGTTCAATGATGAAATCAAACATCGCTTGACTAAGATTTCCTAAATATATTGCGAACGATCCATGACTGACTGATATCCCATAAACCATATTTCCATTTTTAGAAACTACTATTTATAGTAACTTCTATGCTTGAACGCTTCCCGGAATAGCAACCACGTAAGATAAAGTATCTAAGTGTTTGAATCCCCTTACAATTCATCATTAGGTAAGGACTAAGAGTTGAAGTCCAACTCGTTTTCCTAAAGGATAGAAAACGTGCGTAAGATTCGGTAAAAACCGATAAGACTGGAAAACTGAAGTAAAACACCAGCGCTAGAATTTTTCAGCGATGGCAGCCTGAGCGTCACAATTTTCCAGCGCTCAAACCATAAGCGCTGCTTTATTCCAGTGCTGCAATTTGCTCCTTACACAATCACGCAAAAGATAGAATTAATCCAGCTGTCAACAGAACAAATCTGGCGCACAAATTGCAAGCGCTAGAAATAACCAACGCTCCTGATCCAAGCGCTGAAATTTTCTAGCGCTTAGCAGATCTCAGTTGGAAAATCCCCATTCCGAAATTTATCTTATGTTGTCCTATTTTACCATAATTAGGGCCTCTCAAAACCGGAAAATAACACACAATTCCAACCCTAAACCCTTAAGCTTGAGTATTGACCGAAGCTTTTCTCTGTCCCGTATTCGTGCGTCTGCCATTTTAACACACTGTTAATCAGACCCTGCCCGCATGACCGCCTGCTCGCTGAATACTGTCGAAGTGCTGCTAAAACCTAAACACAGTCCTTAAGCCAAAATACTCAAAACTCTGGAAGGATCCCGTCCCATAGTTAGTCAGTCATCGGAAAGTTCTAAAACCAAACGGAAAGCTAGAAAAGTCAAGTGGTAGGTGTTCCTGAGAATCGCAGTAAATCCTACGCTTTGCTGTAACGTGAATCTATGTTTTTATTGCTTTCCCCAACATAAAAATCTGCCAACTTTAATCAGTTATATTGCTCACGCCTAAATCAGATAACTCTTGGACAAATCGGTATTGTTAAGCTCCTTAAATAAATCTAAATCAGCGTTTTAACATTTGTTTAGTAATATCTGTGCATTAAAATCAACCAAGAGTAGTAATGTAGCATAACGCATGTACCATCATCGTCACAATTGAATTAGTAAGGACCACGCCGCGTGGGCTAATGCTGGGCACTCCTCGTATTAGTAAACGTCCCCCGAATTCTCAATCTCTACTCCGCTGGATGTACGTTGAGGGGTCTCCATACCAGCGATCACAAGGGATTCTATGGCTGTCGTGAATCAAATATGTTTGCACTGCAGGCATATCACGATAATCGGATTTTGTCAGTTTTATTAAACTGAATAAAGACTAGTAAAAAGAGGCTAATGAAGGAAATAGTGCCCTTGGTCCAAGTATGCATATAATATTAAGTCTAATAAATGCGGTTCAGTATTAATTAACAATTTAATAATTCAGTGAGATCAAGTGAGCTGAATGCCTAGCTAGAGGCCACTTCAGTTCAAGTGGAATTAATGATATTAATCCACAGCTTACTCTTGACTGAACCCGTAGGGTCACACAAATAGTACGTAAACGGATCAAGTATTTAATGGCATTAAATACTCCATCTATGGATATTCGGAATCGACGGATCTTGGTTTCAGTGGGAGTTGAGATCGTCACAAGCAAGAAATGAATACTCCGGATATTACCGGAAACGGAGATATGGATCGTATCGGAAATATAAATATTATCCAAGTCGTAAATGTTGCCGGAAACGGAAACATGGTACGTATCGGAAAATATTAATGGAAATGGAAATTTTGCCGGAATCGGAAATATTGCCGGAAACGGAAATATTGTCAGAATCGGAAATATTATCGGAATCAGAAAAAAATTCCGAAAACGGAAATATTAAATATTTGTTCGAAACGGAAATTAATTCTGGAATCGGAAATATTAAATATTGTTCGTATCGGAAATAAATTCCGGAATTTTATCGGAAGCGTATCGTACGAATTAGCATCGGACGAGGCCTGCCAGACGAAGGCCCAGCACGAAGCCGGGCCATCGCCCAGCAAGCCAGCGCGCCACAACGCACCAGCCAAGGCTGCGCCAGGCCCACCGCAAGGCAGGCCCAGCGCGCACCAAGGCTGCGGCAGCGTGTGGGCCTCGTGGCAATGGACTGCGAGTGCTCGCGGGCTGCGCGCGTGCGCATGGCGCCGCTCGTGGGCTGCTATGCGTGCGTGTGTGTGTTTGTGTTCATATACAAATCCTAAAGCTATCAGGATTCGATATATGATTAAATTCCTAATCCTAAAAGGATAAATTAATTAAATAAGAGTTCTACTAGGATTCTAGTTTAATTAATTCGTATCCTAGTAGGATTCCAGTTCCTTTTCCATACCTCTATAAATAGGTGCCTAGGGTCATAATTTATAGACACAATTGAAGTATTCTAAAGGTAAGATTTTGATGAAAAAATCAGCCATACACTTGCACCTAAATAGCCGAAATTCCTAAGCAACTTTAAGGGCGATTTTAGTTGGTCAAGCTTAAGGCGGATCCGGACGTTCTGTGGACTATCTACGGAGGGACGACACTTGGAGTCCTAAAGACTTGTTCTTGTTCGGTTCTGGCGCAGCTAGGGAGGGCACGCAACAAAGTGTATGCATCTAAACTATGCTAAATGATTATGTGTAAATAATATGCTTTCCTGGCTTTATGGTTTTTCCGCATGATTTATGTTTTGTCATATGAATCATAACCTAACAGTTGTATCACGAGCCTCTTATTATTTTCATAATCTAAATTGCATAAACATGGTTAAATTTTACAAATTTACAAAGAATTAAAAGGGGTGATTAATTTTCGTAATTGTTAATTAATTGCAAATTGCGTTTATTTAATTATATGTACGCAGTTTTTGGGTAGTTTCTTCGTTACTCATCCAAATCGAGTGATTTTTAAGTCAATTCCGCCTAACTAAAATTTTGACAAATTCGAAGCCTAACTATGACTTTTCGGAGGTTTTAGTTTTTCGAACGCAAAAGTTTGTAAATTTAAGATATTAAATTAAATATTTGATATTCTTGTTGATAAATCTTAAATTTTTGATTGACCTACAGTATATGTTTAACAAGTTTGAATGCCTAGCCTTATTAATTATACAACCTAATTTGTAATTCTGATTAATTTGTTGAAATTCGAATAATTTAGAATTAATTTGATTTTCATAATTAATTAATAATTTAATTAGGTATCCATGATTAAAATCCACCATAAAAATTGTTAATTTATGTTAAATTTTTAATTTTTATGACCTAGATTTGAATCCATGTTAATCGGAAATTATTTGATTAATAAATTTTCGATTTTTCGCCCTAAAATTATGAAATTAATATGTTTTATTAATTTGTCATTAATTTTGAATTAAAAATTTTAAATTTTTTGAAAACGCTCATTAATGTTGCACGCACAAAGCAATGGAAGCTACGTGTTACCCTTAAGGGGTGTTGTATAGTGCGGGCACGCGACGACGAGCAAGGGAGCTCGTCGCCCGTGCGGTACGAATGCAGCGAGCAACAGAGCGCATGGCGCGCGCACGAGGCAAGGGAGCCTGTGCATGTGTGCTGTGTGTTGTGGCGATGGGCGAAGGAAGAAGGCATGGCACGAGCAAAGGCGCGCGCGCGCGAGGGCGAGAGCTGGTCGCCCAGCGATCGCTGCTCCGCGCACCAACACGCGTGGCCTCGAGGGCTTCCTTACGCGCGAGCGAGCGAGCACTCCCATCGTGGCTGCTGCGATGCATGCGGGCGAGCAGGCTGCGCGCAAGCGTGGCTTGGCTTGCTGCGTTTGCGCGTGGCTGCTGCTGCGATGAGCCATGGGCCAGCGATAAGTCGTGCACTCGACGGGGCTTGGGCGCAAGCCCAAGTGCTCGTCATGTTACGATTATCAAGTTTTAAATTTTAATTTGAGATTTTCAGTTCATATAATTTTAATTAATTTTAAAATTAATAATTTAAATTGTTTTCTTGGATTTTAATTTTGAATATTATAAATAAATTTTAATTTATTCTAATTAATTAACTAAAATTAAAAACCTTGAATTAATTTAAATTCGACTGAAAATAAATTAAATAAGTGGATTCAATTATAAATTTATATGAGCTTTAAATTTTAATTAAATTTGTATGTTTCCGGTTAGACTAGAAATACATTTTTATGTTTAAAATTAGTAAAGCATATGAATTTATTGGTTTAAGTGGGAGCAATTTTAGTCGTAAACTCTTGATTAGGTCTACAAATCCTTTAAGGTTAAACAACTTGATTAGAATTAATAAGGACTGAATAATTGGTAGATTATTGGTGCCCTTAATTAGTTGCTGCAAATATTTATGTGATGCATAACGTGTTTTACTAACCAGCTATGTGGGCCATTCATGATAATGAATGGGTGAATGGTATATATTGTATATGTATTGTTTTGTAGGTTATGAAGTGACTAGTATGGCCCAAATAGGATAGAAAATATGGTCTCCGTACCATTAATTTGTATGTAATTGGTCTAAAGTACCAAAATTGTTTTTCAATTCAAATATGGTCTGCGTACCATCAAATAGTTGTAATTAGTTTAATTATAGCTTATCCTATTTGAAGAAAATGGCGCCTCCCACGGAGATTTTCAAGACAAACTTTGAAGTTGAAGCTTCAAGATGAAGTCGGGCCATACTAGATCACATTTATCTTATGCATGTTTTAAGTTATTTATTGCTTTTAAATATGTCTTAAATATGCATGAGATCGAAGCTTGATTATGATGCATGATTAAGGATTTTAGTTCACTTAAAATCTAACCAACATAGTAAGAGCCTTAAGTTCCAAACATAAAAATTGAGTTAAAAGGTGCCATGCCAAAATAACACTTACTTGGATATCCTTTTTTCATCGATCTTAGTAATAGTTTTCCGCCATAGCGAAGTGTTACTTATCGATACTAAAGCGGTAAGGTACACAAATAATTGTGATTACATGTTAGTTTTGGTGAAAACTCAACTATATAAGTAAGGAGTCCTTTTATGTCGTGGCAAAATCGATAGGTTTACCTAATAAGTTCTTAGACGTACCTATCAACCAAGAGTAGTTTCTAGACTATTAGCAAAAGGCTTTTGCTTACCTAAAAGATTTTAGAATTGAGTCTAAATACATAATGTGCTTAATTCTTCAATGGATTTTAGGGTCTTGGAATCATTTTATTCACACCTGCCGGAACACATAACTTGATTAAAATGCTTAATGAACATTGAATTATGCGTGTATGCTAAAATTTAAGTTTATTAAGAGAAACTGTGAATCGTAATTTATTTGTTTATTCTTTTTCAATTGTAGTTTTAATTATGGCAAACAACAATTCATTCAACATTCGATCAATTCTCGAAAAGGAGAAGTTGAGCGGGAAAAACTTCCTTGACTGGCAAAGGAACTTGCAAATAGTTCTTATGCATGAAGAAAAGGAGTATGTCCTGGAAGAGGCGATGCCCAAAGCTGCAGGCGAAGGGGTCACTCAGGCAGCCCTCAATCGTTGGATTGATGCCAACAAGGATGTGAAATGTCTAATGCTTGCAACTATGAGTGCAGATCTACAGAAAACGTTCATCAACTCAGATGCTTTCACGATCATCAGTGAGTTAAAGAACATGTTCCAAGATCTGGCTCGGGTCGAAAGATTCGAGACTCATAGCCAAATTCTTGAGACCAAGCTCAAGAAAGGCGAGCCCGTAAGTCCACATGTTCTCAAAATGATTGGACTCATTGAAAATATGAGTCGACTGGATCAGCAATTCTCTCAGGAAATGGTTGTAGACACCATCCTCTATTCTCTTCATAACGGGTATGATCAGTTCAAACTGAACTACAGTATGAATAGTCTGGACAAAACGCTCACTGAGCTTCACGGTATGCTGAAGACCGCTGAAAAGACGCTCAAAAGTGATAAGCAGGATGTGCTTATGGTGCGTGGGGGCAAGTTCAAGAAGTCTGGAAAGAAGAGGAATGCTAAGAAAGGTGGAAAAAAGGCCAGCCCAACTAAGCAAACTGGCGCCAAGTCTGAAAAGAGGAAGGTCAGTCAACCCACTTCTGAATCCGAATGCTTCTACTGCAAGAAGAAGGGGCATTGGAAGAGAGATTGCTTGAAGCTAAAGGAAGATCAGAAGAACGGAACAGTCGTTCCATCTTCAGGTATTTTCGTTATAGACTGTACACTTGTTAATTCAACTTCTTGGGTATTAGATACAGGTTGCGGCTCACACTTATGTTCCAATTCACAGGGACTAAGAAGAAGTAGAAAGTTAAGCAAGGGTGAAGTCGACCTACGAGTGGGAAATGGAGCAAGGATTGTTGCATTAGCTGTAGGAACTTATTATTTGTCGTTGCCCTCTGGGCTAGTTTTGGAACTGGAAGAGTGTTTCCATGTTCCAAGTCTTACTAAAAACATCATTTCTGTTTCTTGCTTAGATGCTTAAGGGATTTTCCTTTTTAATAAAAGACAATAGTTGTTCGTTTTATTTTAAAGAGATGTTTTATGGATCTGCTAGATTAGTCAATTGACTTTATTTATTAGATCACGACAAACAAGTTTATAACATAAATACCAAAAAGGTCAAAAAGGATGATTCAGATCTCACCTATCTGTGGCATTGTCGATTAGGCCATATTAACTTGAAACGCATAGAAAGACTTCAAAAGGAAGGAATTCTAGAACCATTTCACTTAGAGGATTATGGTAAGTGCGAATCATGTTTACTTGGCAAAATGACAAAGCAACCTTTCTCTAAAGTTGGAGAAAGAGCAACTGAACTATTGGGTTTAATCCATACAGATGTATGTGGACCAATGAGTACAAATGCTAGAGGTGGTTTCAGCTACTTTTTCACTTTCACTGATGACTTTAGTAGATATGGTTATGTCTACCTAATGAAGCATAAGTCTGAATCCTTTGACAAATTCAAGGAATTTCAGAGTGAAGTAGAGGATCAATTAGGCAAGAAGATTAAAGCACTGCGGTCTGATAGAGGCGGTGAATATCTGAGCTATGAATTTGATGACCATCTGAAAGAATGTGGAATTCTATCAGAATTGACTCCTCCTGGAACACCACAATGGAACGGTGTGTCGGAACGGAGGAACAGAACCTTGCTAGACATGGTTAGGTCAATAATGGGTCAGGCCGAACTTCCAATAGAATTTTGGGGACATGCACTAAATACAGCTGCACTCACTATAAATAGAGCTCCGTCTAAAGGTGTCGAAAAGACTCCATATGAGTTATGGTTTGGAAAGCCTCCAAAAGTGTCTTTTCTTAAGATTTGGGGATGTGAAGTATACGTCAAACGATTAATTTCAGACAAACTTCATCCAAAATCTGACAAATGTATCCTTGTGGGCTATCCAAAGGAAACAAAGGGGTATTACTTCTACAATACATCTGAGAACAAGGTGTTTGTTGCTCGAGATGGTATCTTTTTGGAAAAGGATCACATTTCCAAAATGACAAGTGAGAGAAAAGTAGACCTTGAAGAAATTCGATTCGAACAACAAACTCTGGAGAATGCTCAAGATGACATTCAAGATGAAACTCAGAGATCTTTAGAAGTATCTGGTGAGAATCATGGTCAATCTAGAGATGTAACCCCGCGTAGATCGCAGAGATATAGATCTCAACCGGAAAGGTACTTAGGTATTTTGACGAACGAGAGCTATGACGTTCTATTACTTGAAAGTGATGAACCTGCGACTTACAAACAAGCTATGACGAGCCCTGGCTCCAAGCAATGGCATGAAGCCATGCAATCTGAACAAGACTCCATGTCTGAAAACCAAGTATGGGATTTGGTCGATTTTCCAGATGGCTACCAAGCCATTGGAAGCAAATGGGTTTTCAAACTGAAAAAGGACAAGGATGGGAAGCTTGAAGTTTTCAAAGCTAGATTGGTTGCAAAAGGTTACAGGCAAGTCCACGGTGTGGATTACGATGAAACCTTTTCACCAGTTGCGTTGCTAAAGTCTATTCGGATAATGTTAGCAATCGCTGCATATTACGATTACGAAATACGACAGATGGATGTCAAAACCGCTTTCTTAAACGACGTTTTAACAGAAACTGTGTTTATGACACAGCCTGAGGGTTTTGAGGATCCAAAGAATGCTAAAAAGCTATGCAAGCTAAAGAAATCAATCTACGGATTGAAGCAGGCATCCAGGAGCTGGAATATACGTTTTGATGAAGCAGTCAGTGACTTTGGTTTCATCAAGAACGCAGACGAATCTTGTGTATACAAGAAGGTCAGTGGGAGCAAAATTGCTTTCCTAGTATTATATGTCGATGACATATTACTTATCGGAAATGACATTCTTATGTTGAACTCTGCCAAGATTTGGCTTGGGAAATGTTTTTCGATGAAGGATCTAGGAGAAGCACAGTACATATTGGTGTAGACACCTACTCTTGTCCCCATTCCCGCAAGGGAAAGGTTCGATGATGAAAGCATAAAAACTCCACTTGACAACGCATCTCCTATAAAATAAACGAATCTCGATTCCCCATTTCATTTCACCCGAAACCTGCTATTTATGGAAACCTGCTAAAAATAGTAACTGCCGTAAAAGGTAGCGTCTAAAAGTGGCAAATCAGAAAAGATAGAAACCTGTCAGAATTAGGTGTTGCACTCCAACATAAATCCTAAATGAGATAGAAAACCGCGAGAATCCTATTCCTAATAGGATTCGGAAATAAGAGTTACGTATTAATCAAAATCCTAACGAGCCTAGAGTTCGTAACGGGCCCAGACGCATTCCATCATGAAATTGATACGCGCTAAAAGACTAGAATTAATCTCAAACTCTCCGGATTTTAGGAATCCGAATCTGACTAAACAAAGCTGCCCAGACCCTATTTTCAACGCCTGGCTCTGGGCGCCGAAATCTACGGCGCCCAGGCCTGGGCGCTGAAAGTACCTGGGTACGTCTCTTTTCCTAATTCTTTGCGGATTAGAACTCTGCAATTCTATCTTTCCACGAACTCTTCCCTATAAATAGGCCCATAGTTTCGACGTGAAACAACACACAACAACACATAATATATTCTGAGTATTGACTTTAAACCCCTTAGCCTAAGCCTCTCGCTGCGAAACTGTTCACGCGTTCTGTCGCAATCGATCCATAAATCGAACAGAACGTATCCTGTCCCATAATCGAGATTCGTTAAATAAAAAGGAGAAATAGCAAAGTCAAAGTGGTTAGTTTTCTGAGAACCGTGACGCACCTCTCAAGGGTGCGTCGTAATGTGTCCCTTTTCGATGACTTAACTGCTTTCCTCGCCCTTTTTATGAACTGTTAAACTAACCTAATTTGATTGTTCTGTCACGCCTAACAAATATAATATTTTTGGGAAATCGGATTATCATGCTAGGTCCCTTAATTCTATTTAAATCAGATAATCACGATCAAATTAGTATTATATGTTGCATATTGCTAAAATCAACTCAAATTAGTTTAATAGTTAACGCATGTCCCTTCAATTATTTATGCTGAGCTAGTAAGGATATCCTGCCTCTGGAGTTATCGACGAGCGAATTACTCCTCTCGGTAGTTACAGTCCCCCGAACCCTCAATCTCTACCTTGCGGGTGTATATTGAGAGATCCCCACACCAGGGATCACAAGGGAACCTACGGTCGTCGTGGTCAAACATAATTGCACTCCCTTTATGTCACGATAACCGGGTTTTGTCAGTTTTTCTCATTGTCGTTAAAAACTGAATGGCGACTCCTATATTACTAGTCAATTGGGTGTATACTCACAGGAAATCCAATTACACTTGATTGAATAAAAAGAATCGTCACACCCACGAGGGACAAGGTCACGCATTAGCCTCGCGCTTTTTCGACCCCCTCATAGTGGCGACTCCACTGGGGATAGTGAAGGAAATACTCGTGCTTGTAGGTAATCAAAATAGCCGAAGGGTGAAACGATCCTACCCCGCGTTTATTTCCCCATCAAGTTGGGACGACCTGAAAATCAGCATATTAATGTGAACGGGCAGAACATCATAACGAATCTCGGCTCCCTCGGGAGTTGGGACTAAGGATACCTTTTTTCGCCAATAGGGGGGTGCATACGCCGCGCATGTTTCCCACTCGGTACTTGTGCAGGTAGTACACCTATCCCGAACCCAATCGCTCGCTCATTAGGTCCCTCTCGCCTGCATGCCCCCTTGGCTTGCACTTGCGGGTTGGCCTCTTGAGCGAAATTCGTCTGTTGAAGACACTACCTCGACCGGGGCATGTGTTGGATCTACGATAGAAGCGGTACCAAGCCAGGCGCAGATAAACTACCCATAGGAGCCTATCATAAACTACATGGCATATTTAATTTTCAAATCCATGTTTGTAATGTAGTTATGTGTAGCGAAATATGTGATTGTGTGTGACAAACTATCCTAGAAAACCAACGACCTTAAAAACTGCCCAAACATTCATAGACTAATTTGCCAAAGAGTTATACCGAAACACGTGTTCCGCAAACCCGAATGATCGCCACGAAATAAGCGATGCTCGGGATGGCCTGTAACGAATCCCACAAACGCTGTTACACGTAAAGGACGTCATTAGGCAAGCACGCAAGTCGAAGTCGCATAAACAGAAGATAGAAAACGAGAACCAGCCAGGGACGCATTTTCAACGCCCCTGGCTGGGCGCCAGAATTTCTAACGCCCCTAGCTGGGCGCTGAAGTTGCTGCTTGGACGCCTGGTCAGGCGCAGCAGCTTCGGTGCCCGCACGAAAGGAAAATACGTAGCAAAAAAATATTCTTAAAAAAGAATTGCTACGAGGGCGTAAGAAAAGCACTCGATTTCAAAAGCGACTCGCGAAAAATTAATGACTCTTCGCGCCGTTGTTAGGCCTCCTACGACGGCAATGCTCGACACTAAAAGTCGACCATGCAAATAATCATGAATGTCACACGGGTAGAGATTTTCAAAAAACATAAAGAGTTCAAAGTGCACACATAACAGTCCAAATATACTAGTCCGACTTAAGGGTAGTCATAGAATGCCTAAAAAACCGACTCACGAAGCAAACTAATGTGTCTCCTACTCCACAACAATAATGCAGGGCCCCTGATTACTTGCCCGTGATAGCCATCAAGAAACGCGATGGAAGAAGCATATCCCGAACATCTGTACCTAGAGGTCGCACAAACCCAAGAGATGCATGCTCTGGGACACGACCCTTTACGTTCTCAAAGGCCACTCGCCCCAAAGAACCATGCTATGCCAAAAACGCTCCCCAACCCACATGCTTTCGGGCTATTGTTTGGGATAGAAAAGAAAAGAGCGAAGAAAGAAACAGAAATTATGGCACTAGCTCTCCAAGATGAAGTGTTCGATCCTACTAAATTGATCGCTCCATCACCCCCAAAAGATGACCAAATCCAACAAGGGTGGCGCAAGACTTTCAAATGGACTAATGCTCGTGGGATGAAGTTCAAGATATCTGCGGGAGAGGGTCCGATGTACGAAGAATTGGAGTCTGAATCCGAGTCTGACTCCGAGTCCGAACTTAGCAAAATTGTAACCCCTCCCAAAAATAGTTTAGACCCGGAAATCTCTACTCCGGGAGATCTTTTTGATGTAATGCTTCATGACTTTAATCAGATAAACAAAACTTTTGAGTATGTGCCGCTTAAAAATCAGAGTAATAATGCAGAATGTCTCGCCACTAATGAGCACGAAAAAGAGCCAGAAGAGGAATATACCGAACTAATAAAAGCTGTAAATGAACAAGAACTCAAAACTCCTATAATTGAAGACACAGAATCGGTAAATATTGGAACGGAAGAAAATCCTAAAATTATTAAAATTGGCCTCACCTTAACTCCCACTGAAAAGAGCGATCTAATCTCCACTTTGCGGGAATTCGAGGGTGTCTTTTCTTGGTCCTACAAAGACATGCCGGGAATAGATCGAGAAATCGCTAAGCATAAAATTCCGCTAGATCCCAAAATGACGCCAGTAAAACAAAAGCTACGGCGGCTCAAACCAGAGATAGCCTTGAAAATAAAAGAAGAAGTCACTAAACAATTAGACGCCGGCTTTATAAAAGTCTCCAACTACCCAGAATGGGTGGCCAATATTGTCCCCGTAGCTAAAAAAGATGGACGAGTGCGAATGTGCGTAGACTTTCGAGACCTCAACAAAGCCAGTCCTAAAGATGACTTCCCCCTACCTCACATTGACATACTAGTAGACAACACCGCAGAACACGCGCTCCTCTCCTTTATGGACGGGTACGCCGGATATAACCAAATACTAATGGCAGAAGAAGACATGGAAAAAACAACTTTCATTACCCCTTGGGGAACATATTGTTACACTGTAATGCCTTTTGGTTTGAAAAACGCGGGGGCCACCTATCAAAGAACAGCCACCACGTTACTCCATGACATGATACATAAAGAAATCGAGGTCTACGTGGACGACATGATCGTCAAATCTAAAGACCGTCGCGGTCACCTCCCGGCACTTAAAAAATTCTTCACTCGAATCTTGAAATATAACATGAGACTAAATCCACAAAAATGTGTGTTCGGGGTAACCTCGGGAAAATTGCTAGGATATGTTGTTAGTACGCGAGGAATCGAGATTGACCCATCTAAGATCAAAGCCATTACCGAAATGCCCCTACCAAAAACTGAAAAACAGATAAGGGGCTTCCTAGGAAAGCTGCAATACATTAGTAGGTTCATTTCCAAGCTTACTATGACTTGTGAGCCAATATTCAACAAATTAAGAAAAGAGGAAAAGGCCGAATGGGATGAACAATGGCAAACCGCCTTCGATAAAATCAAAGAATACCTAAGCAAGCCACCCGTCCTCTCCCCACCATTGCCTGGAATCCCTTTACGCCTATACCTAACCGTCACGGATACTGCAGCAGGAGCTATGCTCTCACAGTGTGTACGTGGATCCGAGCGAGCCGTTTACTACTTGAGCAAGAAGTTCATACAG
This sequence comes from Spinacia oleracea, assembly GCF_020520425.1. Taxonomy (NCBI): domain Eukaryota; kingdom Viridiplantae; phylum Streptophyta; class Magnoliopsida; order Caryophyllales; family Amaranthaceae; genus Spinacia; species Spinacia oleracea. Next base: position 24,894,074 of record NC_079492.1, on the reverse strand, counting down.
TACGAGACGAGATACACAGAACTTGAGAAAACCTGTCTCGCCCTCGTCTGGGCATCCAAAAAACTCAGACATTACCTATTGGCCCACACTGTTCATATAGTGTCACAACTAGATCCCTTAAAATATGTGTTCGAAAAGCCCGCCCTGAGTGGTCGCCTGTCCAGGTGGCTAGTCATGCTCTCAGAATTCGACCTAAAATTCATGCCGGAAAAAACAATCAAAGGAAGAGCGGTAGCCGAATTCCTGGCCAAGCATGCCACGAATGAGGAAACCCCGGAAGCTTATCTCCTCCCCGACGAGGAACTTCTGATGATACAAGACGACTATTGGACACTATACTTCGATGGCGCGTCCAACCAAAAAGGATGCGGCGTCGGAGTTCTCCTAGTCAGTCCCGAAGGAGCCCATATACCAATTTCCGTCAAACTTGACTTCGAGGCCACAAACAATGCCGCCGAATACGAGGCCTGCATAGTCGGGCTAGAGGATGCAGTTAGCCTCGGAGTCAAACACCTACAAGTCTTCGGGGATTCTTCCCTAATAATCAACCATATATCCAAAAGATGGAAGGTTCGAAGCACTAGTCTCTCAAAATATCAAGCTCACTTGGACCAAATAGTCCAGCAATTTGAAAAAATCGAGTATACGTACTTGCCAAGAGACGACAACCAATTCGCGGATGCACTAGCGAAGCTAGCTTCAATGCTCAACATCCCGAATGAATGGGACGGAATGACCCTTCGGGTCGAGCGAAGGAAAGAGCCGGCTTATTGTTGTGCCATAGACTCCGAACCTGAAAACACCGAAGAAGAGCCATGGTACATGGACATCCTTCGTTACAAAACAAGTGGGGAATTCCCCCCAAACACTTCCCCGCGAGCACAAAAGGCCCTACGCCTCCTCGCTTCATAATATAGCATAATTCTGGGAGAACTGTACAAACACACGCCGAATAAAATCAAGTTACTTTGTGTCCATCAAAACCAAGCCCAAAGACTAATGGAAGAATACCATAACGTCGTGTGCGGACCCCATATGAACGGAAAAATGCTATCCCGAAAAATATCCCGCTCAGGGTACTATTGGACCACTATGGAAACCGATTGCCATCACTTTGTAAAAACTTGCCCAAAATGCCAAATTTTCAGTAACCTTAACCATTTGCCTCCCTCAGAACTATACACCTTCACTTTTCCATGGCCCTTTTCCACCTGGGGTATAGATATAATCGGCAAGGTAACACCAACAGGCGTAGGGGGACACGAGTACGTTTTAGTTGCAATTGTTTACTTCACTAAATGGGTAGAGGCAGTCTCCTATGCAAAGTTAACAGCCAAACATGTCGCTCGATTCCTAGAAAAGAACATATTCTGTCGATATGGGGTTCCACATGAAATCATAAGTGACCAAGGTTCCCACTTCAGGGCCGAAGTCCAAGACCTGCTCAAAAAATATCATGTCAAACACCATAAATCCTCTCCCTACAGGCCGCAAATGAACGGCGCGGTAGAGGCGGCAAACAAAAATATTAAAGTCATAATCGAAAAAATGGCCGAAAATTATAAGGATTGGCCCAATAAATTACACTTCGCATTATGGGGCTATCGAACCTCAATCCGCACCTCCATTGGAGTAACACCCTACTCCTTGGTATACGGAATGGAAGCAGTCCAAACGGTCGAGTTGGAGATTCCCTCCCTCCGGATCGTCCTAGAAAGCAAGCTACCCGAAGCTGATTGGGTTCAAGCTAGGTACGACGACCTCGTCCTTTTAGACGAACGGAGGTTGAGAGCTCTACATCACGTGCAAGTGTATCAAAAGCGCATCGCAAGGCAATTCAACAAAAGAGTCAAACCTCGAAACATCAAAGAAGGCGATTTTGTTTTAAAAGAAGTCCGCGCACCTACTACGGACCCTCGAGGAAAATTCCGGCCTAACTGGACAGGACCATATTTTGTAAAGACCATCCTACCTGGCGGAGCAGTCCAACTAGCCGACATAGATGGAGCGGAATTCGCTAACCTCACGAACTTAGACCAATTGAAAAAGTACTATATTTAATAAAATTCTGTCCGGAGTTAAGGCATCTAATAAAACATATTAAGACTCATAAGCCAACATCCTGCGCATTACTCTAAACAAACGGCATAAAACTCGATAAAGTAGAAAAAGCGAAGGACAAAACTTCAACGCCCAGGACTGGGCGCTGTTATTTCTCACACCCAGGACTGGGCGCCGATATTTCCCTCGCCCTAAATCGGGCGTCGTTCTCTCTTGCCACCTACCCTCCCGCTTCTACAAAGTGTTCGTACTCCTTTTTCTAACCCTCAAAAGAACCACGAACACTTGGGGGGGAAGCAGACGAGTAATGAACACCCTTTCAAAAAGTTTTTTTCAAAAAAGCTAGAACTACGCTCGACCTGATTCTGACAAGATACGTAGGCAATACTTCTCAAGGATTCGGTCCAATAAAAAATTAAAAAATAATAAAGTCATGCAACGCATCAAGAAGAAAAGATATTGCAAAGGGCACTCTACCCTAACCCATGCACGGGCAAGACCAAATAAAATGAAAAAGCCACAAGAAGTTTTCAGGAACAATCCCAACAAAGGAGTATGACACGAGTCGGCAAAAAAAACAAGAATAGTGAACATGCATATGTAATACCCCAAGTAGTCGGTTAGTCTAAATATATATGTGCACTCTTATATGAACTCATTATTTTTACGAAAGTCTTTTCCCTTCCGAAATTCGTCGTTGGTTTAGGAAGCTAATATTGCTATAATATGTTAAAACAAAGCCCACGGAAGGCTCAAAATATTCTTGCACCAAAAATCGCAAAAAATATATATATACATGCGGAACACAAGAATGAATATGGAAGTAAGCCTAAGACTCGTCATCGGCTCCATGTCTCCAAGCCTCGCCGGTCCATCCACTCCACTCCCCGTGGTATGAGGGACCCCAAAATGAGGTTGCGACTGCAAATCGGGGCTAGGCTCTCGGGCCACCAACACGGAACGCCGCCTACGCTCCGGCTCGGACCTCTCCCCGGAAGAACTCACCCCCGCGTCAAAACGGCGATGCCGTAGGGGCGAGTGTCGTGCTCTCTCTCTCCCGCGACGACCACGTCCCCCGCCCGAGGGACCCGCGTCGTCGGCCCCAGCACGCCCAGTAGCCGTCTGCAAAAAGGGACAAAAAAGAGAGTGAATAACCGAAAGCCAAACCAAAAGTACAGATCAAAAGAAAAAAAAGAGAGGGCACATTACCCGATAGAGTGGGGGCTCCTGCAAGAAAGTGCAGACCGAGCTCGAACCAACGCGGACTTCAACCGGTTGATCACCCCCACCATCGCATTGGCCGTACGGGCCGGAACCTAAAACAAGAATGTCAGTAAAAAAGAAAGAAAAAAATATAAAGAAGAGTACACAAATAAAAGGTGCATACCGCCTCTACTCCCTCAGGGAGCGGAGCATGGAAAACCCGGTCTTCCGGGATAGTCTCCACAATCTCGGATCCACTCTCCCCGGTATACGAGATCCGAGCATCGGGAAGCACCCATCCCCCCAACAAAGGGTCAGGACCCTCCTGCACAAAACACAGTAGGCATAAACACATGGGCACGAACATGAAAACACTAAAATCAATACAAAGAGAGGAGGCAACTTACAGCGCCAGGCTCCGGGAGACGAAGAGAATCCTGGATAAACTGGTAATAGCTAGCTCCCTGTATCACCAACTCTGTCGCCGGCACACCAGTCCTCGAGTGGACCCTCCACGACTCGCCTATCGAGCGAGTAGACAGCATGGTCGCAGGCGGAGGCCTGGGCACCGAAAAAACCCCGACCGTCTGCATACGTACCCGCTCTCCCAGGTACCAGACAGGGTCCCGGCGGCCAACGAACAAAACCCGCATCTGGCTCAGGGCATAACTCTCCCTGACTGAAGCATGGGTACCCCTAAAAGAGAGCCATGGGGTCCAAACCACCTGTTTTCGTACAAAACGCAGTGAGATCTCGCACATGAAAAGAATGACGAAATACGAGATAGAGGATAAGATTCTGTACATGCTCAGGGTTCCCGTCCCGGATAAGATCCCACACGGTATCGGGCGGTGGACGCACTATCAGCTTCTTCTTCCAACCCCAACGGCGACCGGCAGGGAACTCCAAAGGCCTCTGCCCCTTTCGGGGACCCAGCCAGGGTAAGTGCTCAAAGGCCCACAGCTGCAAAAAGAAAAGGATAATAAAACGTTAAAAAAAAGAGGCCGGGTAAAAGCAAGAAAAACAAAAGAAAGTCTAGGCACATACCTCGATCAAACGCGGCACTCCCGCTAATGTAATCACAAAGTGACGTATACTCGGGTTCGAGACGCGCACCGACAAACTCATCTGGCCGATAAGCGTCGCATAGCCCAAATCGCCCCAGCGATAGTCACCCAGTGTAGACACGTCCTCCACCATGCCTATCCACCTCGGGTCAAAGGTGTCAGTCGGACCCAATAGAAAAGTGGAAGTAATAAAATGGAGGTAGAACAGCCGAGCCTGTCTCGAAGGCGACTCCTCTACCCCGTGCTCCAAAGCCCACATCAGGTCAGCGAAAGGTATCCCACGGGGCTGGTACGAAGGTAACCTACTACCCATCCACGAGCCCAGGAGCCTGGTACCCTCAGCAACAGTCGGCGATGGGCCGTCCGACCTCAGACGAACGGGGTTCCCTGTAAAGGTCAAACCCGTCAAAGCTGTGTAGTCCTCAGGAGTGATCGTCATCTCGCCCCAAGGAAAATGGAAGGTGTTGGTGGTATCCCACCACCACCTCATGAACGACCGCAGAAAGGACAGGGAGATGTTGAGCCGCAGTATCTCCCAGAAGGTCTCAACCACCGGAAACAGTGAGCTCGCCCTCACCAAGGCCTGGGCGTCCGAGCTCAGATAGCTAAAAACGGTCTCACTCGTCGCGGCGCCATAGCCGCGAACCGTAGTCTCTCTCCTCGCGTGAAGGCGGGAAGTCACATGGTGCTCTAGGTCGTAGTGCAGATCACGACCATCGTAAAGCTCAAGGCCCACCCATAGGGGACCCGGGCCAGTCGACTGACGCGTCATGCCACGCACCTCGTGGCCACCAGGAGGGGGTAACGACTCGTCAGACATGCTGATCAACAATACAACAAGGCATTATACCTTTGACAAAATCGGCACTCATACCCATCCCTAAAAAGAGTGCATTTCACTCATGAAATGGAGTCATACAATTTTTGTTCCCTAAAAGCATGATACTAAGTTCATACTTAGCGAAATTCCCTAAGTAAAAATTAACTCCAGCAAAATCAAAATTCTCCCATAATTTGTCATTAATGAATTATAAGGAACGCAAGCAATATACCAAGAACACCTACATTATAAGAAAATACTAGATTCGTAGGTATACTTGGGGGCTAGCATGAAAATGCCCAAATTCAACAAAAATCAACATACTTGCAAAAATTAACATGCACAAACTAATTAAACATGTTATGTGGGACATTTCTAACCATCTAATTGAAGAAAAGGGGCACAAAATCAAAAACCCCCAAATCAATTTCATGCACGAAAATACTTGACAAAAATACCGAAATTGACAAAAAAGATAAAAATTATTGAAAATTACTTACATTGGGAAGATTGGGAAGTAATTTGGAGTAGAATTCGTGAAGGAAAGCGAAGAAAAAAAGCAAAAATCAGTTGAGAGAAGTGAAGAAGTTTGACCGAAAATGGTGGAAGTGGGAAAGGAAGGAGACGGTCCGCGAATTAAAAGACCAGCCCCCCCTTCGCATTTTCAACGCCCAGATCTGGGCGTTAGAAATTCTCGCGCCCACTGCTGGGCGCTGAAAATGCTTCCTAGACAGCGAATATTCGCTGTCGGGCACGCGTACTCCCCTATTTTGTGTAAAATATCCGTTATCTTGATATTTCTATCCCAAAAAAAAAAAAAGAAAAATATATAAACAAAAATATTGTTAAACAAAAAAATTCACAATGTGGAACCACTTATAGGACACATCTAATCAGGAAATATTACGGCCCACCAACAGGTTGTAATCACAAAAACCCTTCTACATAGGCAAAATAAGAAATTCAAAATGGGCTCGCCCACCCTCAGCGGGCGGGGTCTGCGTCACTAGCCGCGCAGGTCCTCAGTTTTTCGAAGAATAAAGTCTTCAAATTTAAAATAGGCTCGCCATCTTCAGCCGGCGGGGTCTACGGCGCAAACCACGTAGGTCCTTATTTTCAAAAAAAAAAAAAAAAAAAACAAAAATTTCAAAACAGATTCGTCCACTTCTATCGGACGGGGGGTCCACCCTCAGCGGACAGGTTCGCCATCTTCAGCCGGCGGGGTATACGTCACAAACCGCGTAGGTCCTTATTTTCAAAAACATCAAACAAATTCGTCCACTTCTATCGGACGGGGGGTCCACCCTCAGCGGACAGGTTCGCCATCTTCAGCCGGCGGGGTCTACGTCACAAACCGCGTAGGTCCTTATTTTCAAAAACATCAAACAGATTCGTCCACTTCTATCGGACGGGGGGTACACCCTCAGCGGACAGGCTCGCCCACCTTCAGCGGGCGGGGTCTGCGTCACTAACAGCGCAGGTCCTTAGTCGCTGCAGCGATAACTTTTATTGGTTTTCCCTTTTTCCAAAAATTAAAGGATTGGTTTTTTGTTTTTCCAAAAAAGAGCGATGTGTTGGATTTTCCTTCGTTTTACATCCTATAAAAACAAGGGGGTTTTCTCGTTTAGCTAGCCCTGAAAATGAGAATCTTTAAAAACGTTTTACCTCGTGATTGGGCTTGGCCAGGCCCAATTACACTTTATAGCTTTAATTTCGAAAACATCTGTAGTTACTCCAAATGACAAAGTGAGGGAGTTTCTACGCATCTTTAGATCCTTCCAATGACAAAGTGAGGAAGTTTCTATACTATCAGTTGACAAATCCCAATGACACGTGAGGGATATGTCGACACTTCAAGTGATGACCCTTAAGTCAAATGTTATCACTCGGGGGCTCGTGAGACCCTCGCAAAATAGGTCACATGCACCATGGCTTGTGTGACGCACTCCGTCTAATACTTTGACCATCGTCTTACTCCAAGACTCAGTCAAAGTGGGGGCTAACTGTAGACACCTACTCTTGTCCCCATTCCCGCAAGGGAAAGGTTCGATGATGAAAGCATAAAAACTCCACTTGACAACGCATCTCCTATAAAATAAACGAATCTCGATTCCCCATTTCATTTCACCCGAAACCTGCTATTTATGGAAACCTGCTAAAAATAGTAACTGCCGTAAAAGGTAGCGTCTAAAAGTGGCAAATCATAAAAGATAGAAACCTGTCAGAATTAGGTGTTGCACTCCAACATAAATCCTAAATGAGATAGAAAACCACGAGAATCCTATTCCTAATAGGATTCGGAAATAAGAGTTACGTATTAATCAAAATCCTAACGAGCCTAGAGTTCGTAACGGGCCCAGACGCATTCCGTCATGAAATTGATACGCGCTAAAAGACTCGAATTAATCTCAAACTCTACGGATTTTAGGAATCCGAATCTGACTAAACAAAGCTGCCCAGACCCTATTTTCAACGCCTGGCTCTGGGCGCCGAAATCTTCGGCGCCCAGGCCTGGGCGCTGAAAGTACCTGGGTACGTCTCTTTTCCTAATTCTTTGCGGATTAGAACTCTGCAATTCTATCTTTCCACGAACTCTTCCCTATAAATAGGCCCATAGTTTCGACGTGAAACAACACACAACAACACATAATATATTCTGAGTATTGACTTTAAACCACTTAGCCTAAGCCTCTCGCTGCGAAACTGTTCACGCGTTCTGTCGCAATCGATCCATAAATCGAACAGAACGTATCCTATCCCATAATCGAGATTCGTTAAATAAAAAGGAGAAATAGCAAAGTCAAAGTGGTTAGTTTTCTGAGAACCGTGACGCACCTCTCAAGGGTGCGTCGTAATGTGTCCCTTTTCGATGACTTAACTGCTTTCCTCGCCCTTTTTATGAACTGTTAAACTAACCTAATTTGATTGTTCTATCACGCCTAACAAATATAATATTTTTGGGAAATCGGATTATCATGCTAGGTCCCTTAATGCTATTTAAATCAGATAATCACGATCGAATTAGTATTATATGTTGCATATTGCTAAAATCAACTCAGATTAGTTTAATAGTTAACGCATGTCCCTTCAATTATTTATGCTGAGCTAGTAAGGATATCCTGCCTCTGGAGTTTTCAACGAGCGAATTACTCCTCTCGATAGTTACAGTCCCCCGAACCCTCAATCTCTACCTTGCGGGTGTATATTGAGAGATCCCCACACCAGGGATCACAAGGGAACCTACGGCCGTCGTGGTCAAACATAATTGCACTCCCTTTATGTCACGATAACCGGGTTTTGTCAGTTTTTCTCATTGTCGTTAAAAACTGAATGGCGACTCCTATATTACTAGTCAATTGGGTGTATACTCACAGGAAATCCAATTACACTTGATTGAATAAAAAGAATCGTCACACCCACGAGGGACAAGGTCACGCATTAGCCTCGCGCTTTTTCGACCCCCTCACAATTGGGCATCAAGATTTACAAAGATAGATCTAAAAGGATGATTGGACTTAGTCAAAGCACTTATATCAATAAGGTGCTTGATAGGTTCAAGATGGCAGACTCCAAGCGGGGCTACCTACCCATGTCTCATGGAATAACTCTAAGCAAGACTTAGTGCCCAAAAACACTTGATGAGCGTAGACGAATGAATGGGATTCCATATGCATCATTGATTGGTTCAATAATGTATTCTATGATATGTACACGCCCGGATGTTGCGTACGCACTCAGTGCTACGAGCAGATACCAGTCAGACCCAGGAGAGGCACATTGGACTGCTGCCAAGAATATTCTGAAGTACCTGAAAAGGCACAAAGATGACTTCCTGATCTATGGTGGAGATGATGAATTAATTGTTAAAGGCTATACGGAAGCAAGTTTCCAAACCGACAAAGATGATTTCAGATCACAGTCTGGGTTTGTCTTCTGCCTCAACGGAGGTGCAGTAAGCTGGAAAAGTGCTAAGCAAAGCACCATTGCGGATTCTATAACTGAAGCGAAGTACATTGCTGCACATGAAGCAGCAAAGGAAGATATATGGCTAAGGAAGTTCATAGGTGAACTTGGTGTAGTCCCCTCCATTAAAGGACCAATAGCCCTGTATTGTGATAATAACGGAGCTATTGCACAGGCAAAGGAGCCTAGACACCACCAAAGAGTCAAGCATGTATTTCGTAGATTTCACCTTCTACGAGAGTTCGTTGAAAGAAAAGAGGTCGAGATAAGCAAGATTGGAACTGATGACAATATATCAGATCCATTGACTAAACCTCTGCCGCAGGCGAAGCACAACTCGCACACTGCAGCTATGGGAATCAAGCATATTGGAGAATGGCTTTTATGTCCTTGTTTGATGTTTTAAGGTTTTAGAGTTTAATACTTTGTAAAACATTATTGGTTAATCATTCACAATAAATGAATAGAATTCATTTTTCCATTTAATTTGTGGTTTATTAAATGATGAGTCCCTTCAATTTGACAAAATATTCAAGATAGACTGTCAGGACCAGTCCTTTGATTAAGAAATGTCTATCAAGTGAACTTGAATGTCAAAAGTTGAAAATGGTCCCTGGTCAGAGTTTTCTATAAAATTTGGACGCATAGAAAACGTTAGACGACTAGAATGCAAGATGACTAGTAGTTCTGTTTCTTGAACTATGTGGACATGGCAATGCCATAATCATTTGCATAGATACTTACTTTGGGAAGACTAGTATCGGACAGACCTATGAAACTTTACTGTAAGAGATGAAAATTTGTCATAAGTAAATTTCATTAAAATTATTAGACACTAAATCCTCAATACCTGAGTGATTTGAGATTACTTGTTTGAGAACTGGTTACTTTGACGTTGACCAAAAGTCGCACCGTAAAAGGAGGCTATAAAGGCAACGCTCAGGTAATCACCTATCAAACGAAGTCTAATCTCAAGATCACAAGATTGGGATTGTCCTCCTATAAATCGGGATGAGATGCTTAAAAGTTGTACAACGCCACTCGGAGAGCTAGAAACTGTAAAATGCATGGCCGTGCTCGGATGAATCATAGGCTATGATTATCCGTTTATTTGATCAGTTGAACTCTGAAACCGAGAAACACCTCTGGACATAATAAGGATGACAACTCTTACCTTATGTTCAAGAGCAAGCATCGAGCGACAAAGGAATTAGGTAAATGCACACTTGTTCCTAAGGACAAGTGGGAGACTGAAGGAAATAGTGCCCTTGGTCCAAGTATGCATATAATGTTAAGTCTAATATATGCGGTTCAGTATTAATTAACAAGTTAATAATTCAGTGAGATCAAGTGGGCTGAATGCCTAGCTAGAGGCCGCTTCAGTTTAAGTGGAATAAATGATATTAATCCACTGCTTACTCTTGACTGAACCCGTAGGGTCACACAAATAGTACGTAAACGGATCAAGTATTTAATGGCATTAAATACTCCATCTATGGATATTCGAAATCGGCGGATCTTGGTTTCAGTGGGAGCTGAGATCGTCACAAGCAAGAAATGAATACTCCGGAAACGATGATATTACCGGAAACGGAGATATGGATCGTATCGGAAATATAAATATTATCCAAGTCGTAAATGTTGCCGGAAACGGAAACATGGTACATATCGGAAAATATTAATGGAAATGGAAATATTACCGGAATCGGAAATATTGCCGGAAACGGAAATATTGTCAGAATCGGAAATATTATCGGAATCGGAAAATAATTCCGGAAACAGAAATATTAAATATTTGTTCGAAACGGAAATTAATTCCGGAATCGGAAATATTAAATATTTTTCGTATCAGAAATAAATTCCGGAATCGGGAATTTAATCGGAAGCGTATCGTACGAATTAGCATCGGACGAGGCCTGCCAGACGAAGGCCCAGCACGAAGTCGGGCCATCGCCCAGCAAGCCAGCGCGCCACAACGCACCAGCCAAGGCTGCGCCAGGCCCACCGCAAGGCAGGTCCAGCACGCGCCAAGGCTGCGGCAGCGTGTGAGCCTCGTGGCAATGGGCTGCGAGTGCTCGCGGGCTGCGCGCGTGTGCATGGCGCCCCTCGTGGGCTGCTGTGCGTGCGTGTGTGTGTTTGTGTTCATATACGAATCCTAAATCTATCAGGATTCGATATATGATTAAATTCCTAATCCTAAAAGGATAAATTAATTAAATAAGAGTTCTACTAGGATTCTAGTTTAATTAATTCGTATCCTAGTAGGATTCCAGTTCCTTTTCCATACCTCTATAAGTAGGTGCCTAGGGTCATAATTTATAGACACGATAGAAGTATTCTAAAGGTAAGATTTTGAAGAAAAAATCAGCCATACACTTGCACCTAAATAGCCGAAATTCCTAAGCAACCTTAAGGGCGATTCTAGTTGGTCAAGCTTAAGGCGGATCCGGACGTGCTGTGGACTATCTACGGAGGGACGACACTTGGAGTCCTAAAGACTTGTTCTTGTTCAGTTCGGGCGCAGCTAGGGAGGGTACGCAACAAAGTGTATGCATCTAAACTATGCTAAATGATTATGTGTAAATAATATGCTTTCCTGGCTTTATGGTTTTTCCGCATGATTTATGTTTTGTCATATGAATCATAACCTAACAGCTAACGCCCACAGTTAGTCCCTGTTTACTTAATATGCTTGCCACATCCAGAGGGGAAAAGTCGTGCAGGCCGTACACTCTTCCTAAGAGGCAGCCCGTCGTGTTTTTTGACCCCCTCACAATGGCGACTCCACTGGGGACCATATTGAAATAATATGTGGAAGTAGTGCTTATGTGAGGAATCCGTATAGCAGAAATCGAACGCTACGCCACAATTATTTCCATATTAAGTTGGGACGACCTGAATATTCAATGTGATGAATGATCCGCGACAGAACCACATAGACGAATCTCGGCTTCCTTGGAATGTTACATCTCGGAAGTCCAGACTAAGGACACCTATCAACCCAGGGGTGCACGCGCTTCAGATGGTATCCACTCGATGCATTCGCAATGTACCACATCCACCAAAACTAAACCGCTTATCTCCTAGGTCCATTCACGATATATGCCATTCCAGCACGTACTTGATATGCCTTGATAAAATTCTTCACGAACATGGCTACTCTGACAAGGGCTTGTTGGGAAATTGGCGATAGGTTTGGTACACTTTGATACCCAAGCCTTTTTGAACTTTAGAGACTAGCATAAACTAAGTGTGCATTATACCTGAAATCATGCTCGTTGTTAGTTTTATGTAAATTTTTATGTGCTTTGTGAAACTAATCAACCAGACGCTTTGTTTAGGGTCAACAATGCTTATCAAACTCCTAAAACATTATTCATTAATTACTCCATTTATGAACATTCGGAAACGACGGATCTCGGTTCCAGTGGGAGCTGAAATCGTCAAAAGGAAAAATAAAGAATGCTCCGGAAATGATGATATTGCTGGAAACGGAAATATGGTTCATGGCGAAAATATAAATATTATCCAAGTCGTAGATGTTGCTGGAAACGGAAACATGATTCGTATCGGAAAATATTATCGAAAAATAGAAATATTGTCGGAATCAGAAATATTGCCGGAAACGGAAATATTACCGGAATCGGAAATATTGTCGGAAAAGGAAATTATTTCTGGAATCGGAAATATTAACGGAAACGTAAATATTTGTTCGAAACGGAAATGAATTCCGGAATCGGAAAACGAATCAGAAGCTCGACGAGCGACAAGCAAGGCAGCACCATGGGCCGCGCCTTGCGAGCAAGGCATCAGCCATGGGCCGCGCCTTGCGAGCAAGGCATCAGCCATGGGCCACGCCAAGCTACGAGCGAGGTAGCAGCACATGGGTTGCGCCAAGCTACGAGAAAGGCAGCAGCACATGGGCCGCGCCAAACTGCGAAGCAAGGCAGCAGCTCATGGGCCGTGCCCAGCAAGCAACGACTGCAGTCCTACCGAGGCAAGGGCCACAACGAACTGGGCCGAGGCAGCACGCACACCAACGTGGCCCGTTGTGGCTGCGTTGGGTTGTTTCGTCTTGGGCTCCAGGAAATATCCGATTGCTTAATTCCCAAGTAACCTTGGATTAAGTATTCCCAGTCTTACTGGAGTTCAAATAATTAAGAGTTTAATTAATGTTACCATTCTAATTGAATAAGAATTTCAATCCTAGTAGGGTTGGTAATTCTATTCCTAGTAAGACTCAAATTCCTTATTTCCTACACTATAAATATGAGGCTAGGCCCTCATAATCATACACATCAATTGAATTGAAAATTATATTCTTTATTCCCATTGTGTTCAAGGGAGAACATAATACAAGTCTAACCCGAATACATAAAACCTTAAGTAAAATCCTAGTTGGTTGAACCTAAGGCGGATCCGAACGTGCTGTCGACTTTCTACGGAGGGGCAACGTTTGGGGCTCTAAATACTTGTTCTTATTCGGTTCGGGAGAAGCTAGGGTAGGCACGCATCATATTGTATGTCACCTAAATTATGCTAATTGACTATGTGGCAATTAATTTTGATTTTGGCTTTATGGTTTTTCCGCATGAATTATATTATTGTATTATTCATAACCTTATAGTGGTATCCCGCCTCTAATTAATTCCATAATCAATTATAGTTAACATGGATTAAATTTAATAAATCTGCAATGAATTAAAGTGGTGATTAATTTCGTGGATGTAATTAACTGCAAATTCGTGCGATTATTAGATTATATGTTTGCAGCATTTTTCGGAAGTTTTGTCAATAATGGTCAAAATATTATGTTTTTATAGTAAATTTCGCATGTAAACAATGTTTTAAAATTTTGATAAAATCTTAGATTTGATGTTAAACCCTGAATTCCCAAGAAGCTGAACTACGACTTTTTCGAGGCTTTAGTTTTTCGAATGCAAAATTTGTAATTTTTATTATGTTAACTTAAATATTTGCGAATCTTGTATGTAAATCTTGAATCTATGATTGACCTACTGTATATGTTTAACAATTTTAAGGTCTAATTTTGTTAATTATACAACCTAATTCGTAATTATAATTAATTCGTTGAATTTAAAATAATTTAGAATTTGTTTTGAATTTCATATTTAATTGATAATTTAATTAGGATCCTATGACTAAAAACCACCATAAATTTTGTTAAAATTGAAAAGTTTTAAAATTTTATGACCTCGATTTTAATCCCTAAGAAAATATGTAATCGGAAATTAATTTGAATAATAAATTTTTGATTTTTAATTTCTCGTTAAATTTAAATGTAAAAGTTTTTGATTTTTATAAATCGTTCACAAACTTGCACGCACGAAGAAATGGAAGCTAAATGTTACCCTTAAGGGATGTTGCATAGTGCGGGCATGCGACGACGAGCAAGGGAGCTCGTCGACCATGCAGTACTAGGCAGCGAGCAAGCACGAGCATGCGCGAGCGGGCATGGGCGTGTGCGGTGTGTGTTGTGCGAGTGATCAAGCAAGGCGACGAGCGTCAAGCGCAAGACAAGAGGCAGGCCAGCAACACGACGAGCAAGGGAGCTCGCGTGCCGCTGCGCCAAGCCTCCTGTCCAACGCACAACAGCAAGCACAGCGTTGGCTGTTGCATTGCTCGCTGCGATGCACCTCTCGACCAACAACAAGCATGCCATGGGCGCTGCACTTGTGCACACGGCCCATGGGCACTTCTGTGTGGCTTGCTTGGGCGAGGCGTGGGCTTCGGCCTACGGCCTTGCCTTGGCACGTTGGGTCGCTTGTTTGATGTTCGGTTGAGCGTCGATTTTAATTAAATTTCGTAATTTTAATTTTTCTTGGAATTTATTTTTGATTAATTTAATTATTATAATTTTATTTTATACTAATTATTTTAATAAAATTAAAACCTTGGTAAATTATAATTAATTAATTTTAATCAACTGAAAATAATATCAAGGGATTTAAAAATTATTTTATATGAGCTTTAAATTTTAATTAAATTTGTAAGTTTCCGGTTGGACTAGGAAATACAATTTTATGTTTAAAATTTGTAAAGCATGTAAATTCTTGGTTTTAGTGGGAGATTTTACTCATTAAACTCTTGATTAGGTCATTATTCCTTTAAGGTTAAAACAACTCGATTAGAACTAATAAGGTTGAATAATTTGTAGATTGTTGGAACCTTTGATTAGTTGCTGCAAATGTTTATGTGATGCATAATTTTGTCTATTAATTTGCTATGTGGGCCATTCATTGATAAATGAATGGATGAATGGTATATTGTAAATTTACTATTTTACAGGTTATGGAAAGTGGCTAGTATGGCCCAAATAGGATAGAAAATATGGTCTGCGTACCATTAATTTGAATGTAAAATTGGTCTTATGCACCAAAGTTTTTATTTAAATATGGTCTGCGTACCATCAAATAGTTGTAATTAGTTTTAATTATGGCATATCCTATTTGAAGAAAATGGCGCCTCCCATGGTGAAATTCAAGACGGAGTTTCCGATCCATTTTCAAGACGGAGTTTTAAGTTGAAGCTTCAAGATGAAGTCGGGCCATACTAGATCACATTTAAATTTTATGCATGCTTTAAGTTATTTATTGCTTTAAATATGTCTTAATAATGCATGAGATTATGGCTTGATTATGTTGCATGATTAAGGATTTTAGTTCACTTAAAATCTAACCAACATAGTAAGAACCTTAAGTTCCAAACTTTAAAAATTGAGTTAATAACCTTTACATCAATCTAAGTAATATTTTTCCGCCATAGCGAGGTGTTACTTGTTAATTCTAAAGGGGTAAGGTACACAAATAATTGTGAGTACATGTTAGTTTTGGTGAAACTCAACGGTATAAGTAAGGAGTCATTTTATGTCGTGGCAAACGGGATATGTTTACCTAATAAGTTCTTAGACGTACCTATCAGCCAAGAGTAGTTTCTAGACTATTAGCAAAGGATTTGCTTACCTAAAATAATTTAGATGAGTCAGAATACATAATGTGCTTAATTCTTCAATGATTTAAGTATCTTGGAATCATTTTATTCACACCTGTCAGAACACAAAAACTCGAATAAAATGCTTAAAAAATTTTGAATTATGCGTGTATGCTAGAATTTAAGTTTACTAAGAGAAAATATGAATGGTTATTTATTTGTTTATTCTTTTCAATTGTAGTTTTAATTATGGCAAACAACAATTCATTCAACATCCGATCAATCCTCGAAAAGGAGAAGTTGAGCGGGAAAAACTTCCTTGACTGGAAAAGGAACTTGCAAATAGTTCTTATGCAGGAAGAAAAGGAGTATGTCCTGGAAAAAGCAATGCCCGAAGCCGCGGGCGAAGGGGTCACTCAGGCAGCCCTCAATCGTTGGATTAATGCCAACAAGGATCTAAAATGTCTAATGCTTGCAACCATGAGTGCAGATCTACAGAAAACGTTCATCAACTCAAATGCTTTCACAATCATCAGTGAGTTAAAGAACATGTTCCAAGATCTAGCTCGAGTCGAAAGTTTCGAGACTCATAGGCATATTCTTGACACCAAGCTCAAGAAGGGCGATCCCGTAAGTCCACATGTTCTCAAGATGATTGGATTAATTGAGAATATGAGTCGGCTGGATCAGCAGTTCTCTCAAGAAATGGTTGTAGACACCATCCTCCATTTTCTTCATAGCGGGTATGATCAGTTCAAGCTGAACTATAGCATGAATAGTCTGGACAAAACTCTCACTGAGCTTCATGGTATGCTGAAGACCGCTGAAAGGCACTCAAAAGTGATAAGCAAGATGTGCTTATGGTGCATGGGGGCAAGTTCAAGAAATCTGGCAAGAAGAGGAATGCTAAGAAAGGTGGCAAGAAGGCCAACCCAACTAAGCAAACTGGCGACACCAAGTTTGAAAAGAAGAAGGTGAGCCAACCCACTTCTGAGTCTGAATGCTTCTACTGTAAGAAGAAGCTAGGGGCATTGGAAGAGAGATTGCTTGAAACTAAAGGAAGATAGAAAGAACGGAACTGTTGTTCCATCTTCAAGTATTTTCGTTATAGACTGTATACTTGAAAATTCAACTTCTTGGGTATTAGATACAGGTTGTGGATCACACTTATGTTCCAATTCACAGGGACTAAGAAGAAGTAGAAGGTTAAGCAAGGGTGAAGTCGACCTACGAGTGGGAAATGTAGCAAGGATTGCTGCATTAGCTGTAGGAACTTATTATTTGTCGTTGCCCTCTGGGCTAGTTTTGGAACTGGAAGAGTGTTTCCATGTTCCAAGACTTACTAAAAATATCATTTCTATTTCTTGCTTGGATGCTAAGAGATTTAGCTTTTTAATAAAAGACAATATTTGCTCGTTTTATTTTAAAGAGATGTTTTATGGATCTGCTAAATTAGTCAATGGACTTTATGTGCTAGATCACGGCAAACAAGTTTATAACATAATACCAAAAAGGCCAAAAAGAATGATTCAGATCTCACCTATCTGTGGCATTGTCGATTAGGCCATATTAACATGAAACGCATAGAAAATCTTCAAAAGGAAGGAATTCTAGAACCATTTGACTTAGAGGATTATGGTAAATGAGAATCATGCTTAGTTGGCAAAATGACAAAGCAACCTTTCTCTAAATTAAGTTGGAGAAAGTGCAACTGATCTATTGGGTTTAATCCATACAGATGTATGTGGACCAATGAGTTCAAATGCTAGAGGTGGTTTCAGCTATGTTATCACTTTCACTGATGGCTTTAGTAGATTTGGTTATGTCTACCTAATGAAGCATAAGTCTGAATCCTTTGACAAATTCAAGGAATTTCAGACTGAAGTAGAGAATCAATTAGGCAAGAAGATTAAGGCACTGCGGTCAGATAGAGGCGGTGAATATCTGAGCTATGAATTTGATAACCATCTGAAAGAATGTGGAATTTTGTCAGAATTACCTCCTCCCGGAACACCTGAATGGAACGGTGTGTCAGAACGGAGGAACAAGACCTTGCTAGACATGGTTTGATCAATGATGGGTCAGGCCGAACTTTCAATAGAATTTTGAGTACATGCACTAAACACAGTTGCACTCACACTAAACAGAGCTCCGTCTAAATCTGTCAAAAAGACTCCATGTGAGGTATGGTTTGGAAAGCCTCCAAATGTGTCTTTTCTTAAGATTTGGGGTTGTGAAGTATACGTCAAACGATTAATTTCAGACAAACTTCAACCGAAATCTAACAAATGTATCCTTGTGGCCTACCCAAAGGAAACAAAGGGGTATTACTTCTACAATACATCTGAGAACAAGGTGTTTGTTGCTCGAGATGGTATCTTTTTGGAAAGAGATCACATTTCCAAAATGACAAGTGTGAGAAAAGTAGACCTCAAAGAAATTCGAGTCGAACAACAAACTCTAGAGAATGCTCAAGATGACATTCAGGTTGAAACTCAGAGATCTTTAGAAGTATCTGGTGAGAATCTAGAATCGACTAGAAATGTAACCCCGCATAGATCGCAGAGATATAGGTCTCAACCGGAAAGATACAAAGGTATTTTGACGAATGAGAGCCATAAAATTCTATTGCTGGAAAACGATGAACCTACGACTTACAAACAAGCTATGACGAGCCCTAGCTCCAAGCAGTGGCAAGAAGCCATGTAATCTGAATTAGAATCCATGTCTGAAATCCAAGTTTGGGATTTGGTCAATTTGCCAGATGGCTACCAAGCCATTGGAAGCAAATGGGTTTTCAAACTGAAAAAGGACAAGGATGGGAAACTAGAAGTTTTCAAAGCTAGATTGGTTGCAAAAGGATACAGGCAAGTCCACGGTGTGGATTATGATGAAACCTTTTCACCAGTTGCAATGCTAAAGTCTATTTAGATAATGTTAGCAATCGCTGCATATTACGATTACGAAATATGGAAGATGGATGTCAAAGTCGTTTTCTTAAATGGCGTTTTAACAGAGACTGTGTTCATGACACAAACTGAGGGTTTTGAGGATCCAAAGAATGATAAAAAGGCATGCAAGCTTAAGAAATACATTTATGGATTGAAGCAAGCATCAAGGAGCTGGAATATACGTTTTGATGAAGTAGTCAGTGACTTGGGCTTCATCAAGAACGCAAACAAATCTTATGTATACAAGAAAGTCAGTGGGAGCAAAACTGCTTTCCTAGTATTATATGTCGACGGCATATTACTTATCGGAAATGACATTCCTATGTTGAACTCTGTCAAGATTTGGCTTGGGAAATGTTTTTCGATGAAGGATCTAGGAGAAGCACAGTACATACTGGGCATCAAGATCTACAGAGATAGATCTAAAAGGATGATTGGACTTAGTCAAAGCACTTATATCAATAAGGTGCTTGAAAGGTTCAATATGGCTGACTCCAAGCGAGGCTACCTACCCATATCTCATGGAATGACTCTAAGTAAGACTAAGTGCCCAAAAACACTGGATGAGCATAGACGAATGAGTGGGATTCCATATGCATCATTGATTGGTTGAATAATGTATTGTATGATATGTACACGCCCGGATGTTGCGTACGCACTCATTGCTACGAGCAGATACCAATCAGACCCAGGAGAGGCGCATTGGACTGCTACCAAGAATATTCTGAAGTACCTGAAAAGGCACAAAGATGATTTCCTGGTCTATGGTGGAGATGATGAATTAATTGTTAAAGGTTATACGGACCCAATTATCCAAACCGACAAAGATGATTTCAGATCACAGTCTGGGTCTTTTGCCTCAACGGAGGTGCAGTAAGCTGGAAAAGTGCTAAACAGAACACCATTGCGGATTCTACAACTGAAGCGGAGTACATTGCTGCACATGAAGCAGCTAAGGAAGCTATTTGGATAACTTGGTGTAGTCCCCTGCATTAAAGGACCAATACCTCTATATTGCGACAATAATGGAGCTATTGCACAGGCAAAGGAGTCTAGCCATCACCAGAGAGTCAAGTATGTACTTCGTAGATTTCACCTTCTACGAGAGTTCGTTGAAAGAAAAGAAGTCGAGATAAGCAAGGTTGGAACTGGCGACAACATCTCAGATCCATTGACTAAACCTCTGCCGCAAGCGAAGCACAACTCGCACACTACAGCTATGGGAATCAGGCTTGTTGGAGAATGGCTTTGATGTCCTTAATAAATATTTTAACGTTTTAGAGTTTAATACTTTGTAAAACGTTTTTCGTTAACCATTCATATAAATGAATATAATTCATTTTTCAATTTAATTTTGTGGTTTATTAAATGATGAGTCCTTTCAATTTGATAATATATTCAAGATAGTCTGTCAGGACCAGTCATGTGACTAAGAAATATCTATCAAGTGAACTTTAATGTCAAAAGTTGAAAATGGTCCCTGGTCGGAAGTTTTCTATAAAGGTGGACGCATAGAAAACGCTAGACGACTAGAATGCAAGATGACTAGTAGTTCTGTTTCTTGAACTATGTGGACATGGCAATGTCGCAATCATTTGCATAGATACTTACTTGAAAAGATTAGTATCGGACAGACCTACAAAACTTTACTATAAGATATGAAAATCTATCATAAGTAAATTTCATTATATTATTAGACACTAATCCTCAATACCTTAGTGATTTGAGATTACTTGTTTGAGAACTGGTTACTTTGACGTTGTCAAGCGTCGCACCGTAAAAAGAGACTATAACGGCAACGCTCAGGCCGCGGTAATCACCTATCAAACGAACTATAACCTCAAGATCACAAGATTGGGATTGTCCTCCCATAATTCGGGATGAGATGCTGAAAGTTGCACAAGGCCACTCGGAGAGCTAGAAATTGAAAAATGCATGGTCGTGCTCAGATGAATCATAGGCTATGATTATCTATTTATTTGATCAGTTGAACTCTAAAATCGAGAAATACCTCTGGACATAATAAGGATGACTACTCTTACCTTATGTTCATGAGCAGGCATCAAGCGACAAAGGAATTAGGAGATGCACACTTGTCCCTAAGGACAAGTGGGATACTGAAGGAAATAATGTCCTTGGTCCAAGTATGCATTTAATGCTAAGTCTAATAAATGTGGTTCAGTATTAATTAACAAGTTAATAATTCAGTGATATCAAGTGAACTGAATGCCTAGATAGAGTCCGCTTCAGTTCAAATGGAATTAATGGTATTAATCCACAGCTTACTCTTGACTGAACCCGTAGGGTTACACAAATAGTACGTGAACGGATCAAGTATTTAAGTGAATATAATATTCATTAAGTACTCCATTTATGAACATTCGAAAATGCCGGATCTCGGTTCCACTGGGAGCTGAAATCGTAAAAAAGCAAAATAAAGAATGTTCCGGAAATGATGATATTGCCGGAAACTGAAATATGGTTCATGACGGAAATATAAACATTATCCAAGTCGTAGATGCTACCGGAAACGAAAACATGGTTCGTATCGGAAAATATTATTGGAAATAGAAAAATTGTCGGAATCAGAAATATTGCCGGAAACGGAAATATTACCGGAATCGGAAATATTGTCGGAAAAGGAAATTATTTCCGGAATCGGAAATACTAACGGAAACGTAAATATTTGTTCGAAATGGAAACTAATTTCGGAATCGGAAAACAAATCGGAAGCTCGACGAGCGACAAGACGGCAAGCGAGCCGGCCCATCGCTCGACAAGCAAGGCAGCACCATGGGCCGCGCCCTGCGAGCAAGGCAGCAGCCATGGGCCGCGCCAAGCTACGAGCAAGGCAGCAGCACATGGGCCGCGCCAAGCTACGAGCAAGGCTGCAACACATGGGCCGCGCCAAGCTTCGAAGCAAGGCAGTAGCTCATGGGCCGCGCCCAGCAAGTAACGAATACAGGCCTACCGAGGCGAGGGCCACGGCGCACTGGGCCAAGGCAGCACGCACACCAACTTGGCCCGTTGTGGCTGCGTTGGGTTGTTTCGTCTTGGGCTCCAAGAAATATCCGATTGCTTAATTCCCATGTAACCTTGGCTTAAGTATTCCTAGTGTTACTGGAATTCAAATAATTAAGAGTTTAATTAATGTTGCAATTCTAATTGAATAAAAATTTCAATCCTAGTAGGGTTGGTAATTCTATTCCTAGTAAGACTAAAATTCCTTATTTCCTACACTATAAATATGAGGCTAGGCCCTCATAATTATACACATCAATTGAATTGAAAATTATATTCTTTATTCACATTGTGTTCAAAGGAGAACATAATACAAGCCTAACCCGAATATAAAAAACCATAAGTAAAATCCTAGGTTGTTGAACCTAAGGCGGACCCAAACGTGCCATGGACTTTCTACGGAGGGGCAACGTTTGGGTCTAAAGACTTGTTCTTTTTCGGTTCGGGAGCAGCTAGGGAAGGCACGCATCACATTGTATGTCACCTAAATTATGCTAATTGACTATGTGGCAATTAATTTGGATTCTGGCTTTATGGTTTTTCCGCTTGAATTATATTATTGTATTATTCATAACCTTACACGATGAACCTGAAAGGCGTGGATAGATCCATGTATTTGTCAGGGTCAGAGGCCACGATATCGAAGATTGCTGGTTCCTTAAGAACATGATACAGGGTATGATAGAAGACAACATTATTCCCCTGCCCAACGTGAACAAACCAAGCAACACCACCAGCCCTTTGGGAGCCTGCTGCATAACACTCGATCACCCAGAGTGCACAACTATCGACTCTTCGAGCTATATAACACCTCAAGGGGAACCGGTGGCCCGACTACCAGCACACTATGAATGTAACGACATCCGCGGCATTTAGGACGACAATACCGAGGATGACTACTTGTTCCAAGATGAAGCCACAGGCAAGAACTACTTCACCGAAGACTGGCACACATTACCCTTCACCTACCCTCCTCCGGAAACTAAGGTCAACAACTTAACCCGGTCTGGAAGAGTGTATCAACCAGATATTAGCCCGCCACCTACGAGTGATATCCCGGTCCGTAAAAACACCGAACAAACCCGGCCTAACACCATAGCCGGGGTTATCGGAGATGACTTTCTAAGGTAGTTAAAGAAGGCCAAGGAAGAAATCACCATCTGGGATCTCATGTGCACCTCAAAAGTTCACCGTGACAAAGTAATTAGGTCCCTTGACCTTGTTTCAGTCCCCACGGATATCACTCCAGACTTGCTAGTGAACCAATTCATTGGGGACTTAGAAGATCGGGTAATAGTCTTTACTGAAAAAGACTTACCCAAAGAAGGGAGCGCCTATAACAAAGCGCTTTACTTAGTGGTCTGGTGTAAAGGACAAAACATCCCACTCGGACTGGTAGACAACAGCTCAGCTGTTAACGTTTGCCCGCTCCGAGCGGCTCGATTCCTGGGCTTGAAAGATACTGATCTCCAGCCATCTAGTAAAGGAATAAGAGCCTACAATAACTCCAAGCGAGGAGTGTATGGCAAGATTAAGCTCACCATACAGATCAGACGTGTAGCAAGAATGTAACACCCCCAATTTCCATACCTGTTTAAGACTTATAGCGGAAGCATAAAATAATGAATTAAGGGTATTACCGCCACATTTAGGCTACAACCCAAATGTAAGGCTATGTTATCTATCAATAATCCAACCTTTATAATTAAACCAACATTGTCACAATTAGATAACTTAAACCAACTACCCAAAAATGTCGTTACAAACTGAATTAAATAAAACCCAACTGATTGTCTTTAGTTGATCTACGTTACTAATAACTTGCTACTAATGTGGTGAAACGGTCGCTCATGATGTGCCATGTATACCTGTAAATTGAAAAAAAAAACATATACAGAAAAGAAACCACAAATCAGTGGAAATTGAGTAAGTACTACTTCACCCTGTAAAACAATTTTCGAAAACCTTTTTCTTACTTTGGAAAACATTTTATCTTAAAAACATTTCATGCACAACTAGCACGTAACAAGCACACGCACTCAGTCCATAATTAACAGTTAATTAATTACTTAGAGGTAAGAGAACAAGATAATTCCACCATAAATGTAGTTCGAGACTACCACCCTAATGGGTGTAACCACCAAAATAGGTCTTAGTCCTTAAGTGTGCACACCCCCCAGTGAGTGTTTTTAACTCAAAGGAGTAGAATAAGCCTAGGTCGTGCTAGTTAGCTCCGACTAAAATATTAAGACACGTTGTGTCATACCACCAATATGTTCATCACCTTAGGGGATCCTGCCTAAGATGTCTTACCAACCAAGAATATATTTAAGTGATTATGTTTATTAGAGGTTCTAAATGATTATACACGTATAACTATTCCTTCACGACAAGTAGTTATTATTATTTCACAGTAGCAATACAAAAACTCAAGAGCACCCATTATCACTTCCACCAAGATATTAATGAGAAATAAGGGGTTTGCTGTGACTTTTACAAATCCCCCACATTGGTGTAATACATCAAATCTCAATTTACACGAAGTAAGCATATAAATAATGGGTTAAATACGTAGAATGATGATGAGTCTGATTTCTACCATTTTTAATCAAAACTCGATCAAATACGTAAAATAAAACATGTCTCATGTATTTAAAAAAGTCACAGATCATGCAATGCCAATCACCATATACTATATACGCAAATAGCATATCCCAAATATTCATGTCAAAACTATATTTCTTTATAGGGTTTAGTAAAGTGGTGAACACAGTAACTTACCTTATTAAGTTTAGCTTCACAAATCACTGCACAAAACGATCACTAGTAGGTCTCTTCACGCTCTACGTACTCTACATAAAATCATAAAATAATTGGTGTCAACATGTGTGCGATTCGGATGTAGGCTATACCTATAAAGAATATATATATATATATATATATATATATATATATATATATATATATATATATATATATATATATATATATATATATATATATATATATATATATATATATATATATATATATATATATATATATATATATATATATATATATACGTATGATACGGGTATCGGAATTTATTAAGATAATGATTAGGCTAATTAAGTAAAATTTATTATTAGTATATCAAAATAGTTTGGTTAATAATTTATACTGTAAAACCAATAAAGTTAATCCATTTGAAACAATTTGGTGGAATAAGATAAGAAGAGTCCACGTTGGTATCTTCAAACTCACGTGGCCTTGAAGGATGGCTTAAAGAAAATGGTTTATTTGCCAAAACTCAAGTAATAAAGAGGTAAGAACCGAGTAGTTACGGAGGCATAAGGCTATCTTTAAGATGATACATTACCTTTGTTTATGATCGGTTTTTAGAGATGGAAGATTGTGGATATAGACGGATGTGAGGACTACGAGCTGGTGTTTTTCGCGGTGATTCTCGGTATAGGTTGATGGTGATTCGGTTGTGCCGAACGTGAGCCGACACTTGCTTCGGTTATCGATGTGTGGTTTGGTAATTTGAAATTTGCGTCTCTGATGAATTGAGTTATAAGAGGTTTGCCAAATGTGACGAGGGAGTCAAGTAAGAGGTATTTATAGTTAGATTATAAGATAATCTCATAGGGTTAAGGATCCACTGTGATTGGCGGACTTTGGGTAAACAGTTGAGTAAGTTGCGGAGAGTACGGCTGTATAGTTTGAGACTCAATGATAGAGTTTAGTTTAGATTCTTTTTCTTTCTTTTTTTTTTTTCTTTGGATAATACTTGCTGGACTTTTCAAAATCAAGAAAAGATAATGATGGAGATTACAACTTCGTAATTTGAATGATGAGAACAAAGTTAGAAGGACTTAGTCAATGACGGTTAGTTTGTGTGATCTTTAGGAGTTGGTTATGTGAATTCGAAATAAGGTAAGAGTGGGGAAGGGTATTTAGCTTGATTAATAACGTATAGATTTATCCTTTAGATTCTGGTAGGTTTAACAGATGAATAAAAATTATAGTTTATTAAATAAAAAGATATTATAAATTATTACTATCATCCTTAGTAAAGTACGTTTTTATAAAATATTTCCGTAGTTAAAATAAGATATTAGGTAACTAATACGAGTTATTAAAATACGTTTTTTTTTTTTTATAAAATATTTCCATAGATAAAATAAGATATTAGGTAATTAATACGGGTTATTACAATCTATCCTTCTTAAAGAAAGATTCGTCCTCGAATCTTAAGTAACAAGGTATACCATGGTAGTAATAATATTGATGATGCTAACTAGGTAAGGTTATAAATGTTAATTTAGATTATTATTGGTGCAAAAATGTTTAAATCTATCCTCCTTAAAGGGAGTTACGTCCCCGTAACTCTGATAAATACCTGGGTAAATAGTTCAGGGTATTTTTGTCTCATGTATTTAAAAAAGTCACAGATCATGCAATGCCAATCACCATATACTATATACGCAAATAGCATATCCCAAATATTCATGTCAAAACTATATTTCTTTATAGGGTTTAGTAAAGTGGTGAACACAGTAACTTACCTTATTAAGTTTAGCTTCACAAATCACTGCACAAAACGATCACTAGTAGGTCTCTTCACGCTCTACGTACTCTACATAAAATCATAAAATAATTGGTGTCAACATGTGTGCGATTCGGATGTAGGCTATACCTATAAAGAATATATATATATATATATATATATACACGTATGATACGGGTATCGGAATTTATTAAGATAATGATTAGGCTAATTAAGTAAAATTTATTATTAGTATATCAAAATAGTTTGGTTAATAATTTATACTGTAAAACCAATAAAGTTAATCCATTTGAAACAATTTGGTGGAATAAGATAAGAAGAGTCCACGTTGGTATCTTCAAACTCACGTGGCCTTGAAGGATGGCTTAAAGAAAATGGTTTATTTGCCAAAACTCAAGTAATAAAGAGGTAAGAACCGAGTAGTTACGGAGGCATAAGGCTATCTTTAAGATGATACATTACCTTTGTTTATGATCGGTTTTTAGAGATGGAAGATTGTGGATATAGACGGATGTGAGGACTACGAGCTGGTGTTTTTCGCGGTGATTCTCGGTATAGGTTGATGGTGATTCGGTTGTGCCGAACGTGAGCCGACACTTGCTTCGGTTATCGATGTGTGGTTTGGTAATTTGAAATTTGCGTCTCTGATGAATTGAGTTATAAGAGGTTTGCCAAATGTGACGAGGGAGTCAAGTAAGAGGTATTTATAGTTAGATTATAAGATAATCTCATAGGGTTAAGGATCCACTGTGATTGGCGGACTTTGGGTAAACAGTTGAGTAAGTTGCGGAGAGTACGGCTGTATAGTTTGAGACTCAATGATAGAGTTTAGTTTAGATTCTTTTTCTTTCTTTTTTTTTTTTCTTTGGATAATACTTGCTGGACTTTTCAAAATCAAGAAAAGATAATGATGGAGATTACAACTTCGTAATTTGAATGATGAGAACAAAGTTAGAAGGACTTAGTCAATGACGGTTAGTTTGTGTGATCTTTAGGAGTTGGTTATGTGAATTCGAAATAAGGTAAGAGTGGGGAAGGGTATTTAGCTTGATTAATAACGTATAGATTTATCCTTTAGATTCTGGTAGGTTTAACAGATGAATAAAAATTATAGTTTATTAAATAAAAAGATATTATAAATTATTACTATCATCCTTAGTAAAGTACGTTTTTATAAAATATTTCCGTAGTTAAAATAAGATATTAGGTAACTAATACGAGTTATTAAAATACGTTTTTTTTTTTTATAAAATATTTCCATAGATAAAATAAGATATTAGGTAATTAATACGGGTTATTACAAAGAACTACGGAGTTCCAAGTGGTGGACATCAAGCCCACATTCAATCTTCTCCGGGGCCGTCCATGGCTATATGACCTGGGAGGAGCAGCTTCCACTCTGCACCAAATGGTCAAACTGAACCATAACGGAGTGACAATAGCTATCCAAGCCCCACCTCTCCACATCAGCTGTTCCATGACCGAGGCAACGGGAGAACGGGAAGACCTGTACGGATTCCAAGTAGACGAGACCATCTCAGCCGTTGAGGCATACGATCCAACATTCTTTGATCCACGAGCATCACAGATTATACCAAAAATGATGCTATTCAATGGATACTTTCCAGGGATGCCACTGGGCATAAGGGGAAGAGACATGACTTATCTCCCCTTACCCATGTTCTCCCCATCGTTCTATTTGGGCTACAAACCACAACAGGGAGAGGCTGACTTACGTAGAAGCCAAATGCGCATAGGAAGGATACGATCCGAAAATTGGGGCGGCCAAGAAAAGCCCACCCTGCAGCCATACCAGATAACCTTAAATGGCATATTCGTGCGAGAAGGAGAAGACTACCCATTTTACGGCTTTCCGGAACCATTTGTCAGTAATGGCATCCAGAAGCCCGACTTAGAGATTTTCCATGATTGCAACCTCTCGGACAAGACACTATACCTCGCCCTAGACAGGCCTGAATATGAGCTATCCAATCTTATCACAACGTTGCCTCGACGGTTTCTGTGCCGCCAGCATCCTGGTGGAAAAAGTTATGGGGTATGCATATTCTACATAAGTTAAAAATCTTCTTCTGGAAGTTGTTGCATGATGCCCTTCCATTAGCTTCTACGCGTCACTCCCGAGGCATGCCTGTGGATCCATCGTGTTCTTTCTGTCATCAAGCTCCGGAAGATAATGTGCATTTATTTTGGGATTGCTCGTTCATAAGTCAGGTTTGGTCCACTACGCCACTTTATCTTTTCTTACCAGCTCAGACGAGCTCTCTTGTGAACCGTTGCCTTGGTTTTATGGTTAAATGTTCTTCTTCATCTTCTAGTGCTGACTTATTGGACCACTTCATTTCTTTCTTCTGATATGTATGGATTTTACGGAACAATTTTAGGTTTCGTGATGCAACTTGGGACCCTACTGCGCTATATAAGGGTCATAATAGAGGTTTGGCATTTAACATGTGCTGACGTTCGTTTGGCTCGGAAGGCTTATGTGGACTATGCCACTCATTAAAGTCTTCCTTCCTTGGTGTTGCCCGATGTTCTCCATCTCTCGCTTTCCCTCCTGGACTTAGGCAACGCCAAATCGATCTACCTTATTTGCGATGGAGCTTGGATGGCTACTTAATGAGGCTGGGTTAGGGTGGATTCTTTAGGATCCGGTGTCTTTGTCTCACATTGGGAGTGGGGCTCATGCTTGTATTCTTGGTTCGACTCTTCATGCTGAGGTGTCGGCCTGTCTTTTGCGTCTTCGGATGGTAATTCGTCGTGGGTTACTCGTTTGTTTGTGCTCTCAGATTCAGCTCTACTGGTTCGCTTGCTTTTGGATGATAGTTCTACACATGTCTCGGTGACTTGGGCCCTGCAGGACCTGCGTTCTTTAATCTCTTCTTTGGATTGGTTTTCAATTCAAAAGGTCTCCCGCCGGTCTGTTTTCCCAGCTCATAAGCTAGCCACCTCTGCGCGTCGTCGGCTTCTTATTCGTCATAGGTTTTAGTTTGTTTGTTCTGTTTGTTTTTTGCTTTTCTTAGTTGTCCTATTGTCAAAAAAGGGGGAATATTTTTTTTGACAAGCATATGTTGAAATAGAAAGTGAGTCTAAAAGAAGACCTAAGTAAAAATAGATAAATTTCTAACCATTTAGACATATGTGGAGTAAGAATACAATGCTAGCTAAACCCACTATGTAACTCCAAATATCACTTAAATTTTGTTCTCGTCACAAAAGTGTACACTTTGTTTATCAATTTATAGATAGCAATAGTAACAAATAGTACCATTTTGCCTGTTTCATCATTTTTTTCTCTTCTAATGACGGCCAATGACGTTCTTATTTAGTTGACATTTTTTTTGGGCATATGTTTGTGCTTTTACAATATTTGCTAAATAAACTGACTTTTGTACAAGAATTTGGCAAGTTCTTATAAAAGATGGTTTCTCGGGTTCTTATTTGTCAAATTGTCACTAAGTGTTAGTTAAATAAAGATCAAATGTAATTGTTAAATAACCATCATAATGTAATTTCTTTTTTTTACATAGCATAATGTAATTAATGACTATGAAAATAAATAACATAGTCGATGAAGAGATTTGTATAAGGCTCTGTTAAGCCTTAGTATATATCGTAAGTTGGCCCATTGTACGTTATACCTAGCTGTTGGGCCATAACAAAGGAAAATCTATTCCTAACAGGCTCGTTCCTAACAATTTATTGGCCGGACAAATAAATAAGGGACCCTGTAGACGGATTGAACACATGCACCCTGGATTTGTTGTTACTCAGATGTTGAATGTTATGCTACGGAGTACTAGAGAGGAGTGCCTCAAATTACACTATGTTTTCCCCGAATGTAATTAAACTTATATTCATGAACTAGCTCAAATAAATCCAGGAATATAAGTTTAATTATAATATAATAACATTAGTTAGAGTTCTGGCATGGTAGCATCTACTCCCTCCCTCCCTTTTGTTCTTTACTTTGGCATCATACATATGATTTGGCGTCTAATTAATATGGATTTAGATTTTTTATTTAAACAATGAAAATTTGTTAGAAACCTCCTTTTAAAAGTTTAAATTTGTGAAAAGTCATTTTATTTTTGTCGAAGGTCACCTTATTAAAGCCTCTCATAGATTAGACGAAATATTCGTTTTCACCTAATGTTTTTCCGAGTTTAACCCGCGGCGGTTTGAAAAATTAGGAACCCTAATTGTAACACAAATGTAATATAACATGGTTTATGGTTCAAACCGCAAATGGCTTTGACCATTTTGAAGTGGGACACGGGGTTTGGTTTCAAAAACTTCAAACCACAATTTATGGTATATTTCTGGCTATGACTTGCGAATTAAACCACACCGACACGGCCCCAAACACCACTAACCACCGGACTAGTTATTGATGGGTGTACCGTACCGTACAGTTGCAACTTGCAAGACCTAAAATCCTAGCCCAATATACATAAGAACTAATGTATATAGGCCAAGAGTCTTAACCACTAGGCAAGACGTCATAAATAAAGCTTAGCTTAAATTGGCAAAACATCATAATTATAGTAATGGTTAGCTCACTTGATACACAAGCAGGTATTTTGACTAGTTTTGCTAAACTAGCCAGTTCAGTAAAAGATCCACCGAGTTCATATTATCATTAGTTACATAAACTTGTTACGATTGTCTAAAGATGTTGCTTGGCTAAACAACCACCATTTCCTTTTCTCATCATTTTTTCTTCCTTCTACCACTTTAACCACCTAAAAAACCTACTTTAGTTTTGATTGGATAGTACTAGCCTTGCACTTAAAGGAAAGCAAAGTAATTGGTGTTATAATTATCTATTTAGAACTAATTAAACTTTATGCTGAAAATTTATTAGCAATCTACCTAATAAGCTAGCAAGCTATTCTATAGTGGTGGTTGTTTGTTTGGATCATCCAACTCCACCAACACTTCTTTTCATTTAACCAATTTTATTTTTATTTTTTATTTTTTTTATTTTTATAATAATATATGATTTCTACTTATAATATAAGTAAGAAAATATCTCGTGTTATAATGTCCTAGGATTCCCTTACAAAATGGGTTGGAAAATTTTGAATATATATAAGTTGGTATGTTAATACAAATATTAAGAAGGTAATAAATTAAGATGAGTACGGCTAGATTTATCAAGTGTGTTACGGTTGGAGATGGAGCTGTGGGGAAAACATGCATGCTTATTTCCTATACCAGCAACACTTTTCCTACGGTATGATCAATCTTATCTAGTTCGATCCAATTAAATGCTATATTGATCTAATTATTTAATACGAAGTACAAATTATAATGTTTCGATCCTTATAGAGTTTAGTTGTACGTTCAAGTGTACTAGGCTGCTTATTTGCTAGGTAGTATGTTGTTGTAACAAAAAAAATTCTATATTGTTTTCGGATAATAAAATACTCCGAAAATAAGATACTCCCTCCGTCCGTTAATACTTACATCGCTTTCCTTTTCGGGTCGTCCCTTAATACTTGCACCGCTTCTATAAATAGAAATCTTTACCAATATTATATTATTTTTCACACTTATCTACTACCCCACCTACAACCCTATTCCCTACAAAAAATCATTTAAAAATCAACACCCCTCACTCACCACTCCCTACCCCTCACCCATTTCCCACTAACTATATTAAAAAAATACCACACTATCAACAAACACCCATTAAATTAATAAGTCAATTCAAATGTCTTAAACTCCGCACCGGTCAAACCGGTGCGAGTATTAAGGGACGGAGGGAGTATCATGTTTTCTTTTATTATAAACAATTAACATGTTTAGTGATATTTTTAACTCCGCCACAGTTCGGGTCAATTGTCCGTCATGCGCGCAATTCATCATTTTTAGGATCAATTATCCTTCATACAATTCTTCATTTTTTAGGGGTTTTTGTTAGTTTTTCAGGATTATGTGCCAACGGTGTTTGACAACTTTAGCGCGAATGTGGTGGTGGATGGTAACACGGTGAACCTCGGACTTTGGGATACTGCAGGTTAGTCCATCTCCTCCAATCTTATTACATATTCTTCGATCATATGATTAAGTTTAATTTGTTTGCTAATTAATACTTTTGTTAATTGTATAATTCGATCAGGACAGGAAGATTATAACAGATTAAGGCCACTAAGTTACAGGGGAGCTGATGTGTTTCTCTTAGCCTTTTCTCTTATAAGTAAGGCTAGCTATGAAAATATCTATAAGAAGGTACGTACTTTCTGCATTTTTAAATCAAATAGAATTAATTTATATAACATATACTTCCTCCATTAGTCCATTTCAATTCATAAAGTTTCTTTCAAATCCCTTAATCAGCAATTCTGTCTCTATTACGAGTTGCAGTATGTTGAATTCATATACATCGAACTCTCTTCGTTCCATTGGACTTATTTTTACTGAACTTACTAGATTAGATCCCGTGCACCCACCGATTTTGATCATTTTTTTCAAAAAATATTTAACTGAATATCTCCCAAACTACTATATAGTTTATTAACATACTCGTTTAAATTTATTCATCTAATATGCATACTCAGTATTAAAATTCTAATATGGTAATTTGACCAAAATATTAAGTGATATATTTCCCATTATTAATATAGCGATTTGACTAAAATATTACCAATTTAGAATAATTTATAAACTAAATTTTGTTTCCATACATAGTTAGTTTATAAAAAAAGGTAGAGAATAAAAATAAAATAAAACAGATACATTTTTTTTGGGAAAATTGGTTTTTGGCGGGAAAAAATCTTACAAGGAATTGACACGTGTCATTCCTGGTATCTCTTTTAGTATATACTAGTATAGTACCCGTGCGATGCACGGTTTTTATAATCTATACATAAATTTGTATGAAATCTGTTAGGAAATTATAACAAAATAGAGATTATATATATTTTCCAAATTAAAATTAGTTACTGATAAGTTTGTCATTGCTCATTTATCAAACCAACTAAAACAAATTAGAGTACATAGATAAAATTATTTTCATTCTCATTCACCACTTGTGTCAATCATAAGTTATCTCATCACTCTTTACTTCGATAGTAATGCGCACTTAATACTCACAAAATATCTCAATCAACTTCATTACCCGATCTCTTAACAACTACCTACACCATTTACTTTACTAAGTTAAAGATGACTTTTAGGAGAAGCGGGGCCTGCACACTCGTGCCCCCCTAAAGTTCTCATACCCATCATTTTCCATCCACGATGTAACGATACCCACCCCTCTCAATCCCCGTCTCGAGAGGTACAAATTAAAATAAAATTCATCCCCTCTTCATCACCCCCCTCGCGTGTATTTACACCCGCCTCAAACCCACACCTAGACTAAACTTTGGTAAAGGAGTTTTGAATTTTACAACTCTATTCTAGATTATTTGACAATTTGTTTGTCTAATTAGAGTAATTACATTGAGTAAATAAAAAAACATATAATATATAAGTTAGTAGTAAATTTTATTTAATATATTCATAATCAATTAGATGAAAGATTAGAGACGCAGGCGGGTCCAATTTTAAAATTCATTTTTGCCCCGTCAACCACGCCGTATACATTTTTACCCCTACCACCCACCAAATTCTCCTCCATCCCTGCCCACTTGGAGAGGATCTACGGGGGAATCTTCCAAAAGATTCGTCCCACTAACAATCTGACATCCCTATATTCGATAAACAATCAACTTTTTCTTCCAACTAACTTTAAATGTATTGACATTAGTTTATTACAAAGTATTTTAATTGATTGTATTAGCTATAATATTGATAAAAAAAAAAATTTAAAAGTGACATAAATAATTAAGATTGGGTGAGTGTTCCCAAGTCAAATCAATTCAAACTCGCCCCATCAGTAAAGTGTGTACATGTTATCCTTATACCCGTCTGCCAACAACAAATCTCTATTTGTTAGTCAGCATTGGTCAACATTAGGCAATCATCTACGTTTATCTTTTTAGTCAGCCCAATCTAAAATTGAAACTCGCGCCATCATCAATTGGGATGCACCATTTACATATAAAAATTTAATTTTGCACAAAATTTTAATGTGACATTGCAATCATTTACATTAAGATATAAAATATTTTTTTTATTGCAAACATATTAATAATAAGTAAAGTTAATCATCTAAGTCTTATGATTTTGGAAATAATTGATTACGATTAGTTAATTATAATCAATATGCCCTTAAGAGTTCAATAATATGAGCGGATAAATTATTATCCGTGCTTCGTATAAAAGTATTACGATAATGAGAATGTGGCCAATTTTGTTTTTGATATTTAAGATTAAGTATAGGTCAGGGCCCGTCATGAAAAAGTATGTGGCTAGGGATCTCATTTTGTTAGTCAACATCGGGCCTATAAAATGTTTGAAACAACCTTGTCAAATATATTAAATCAAGAGTTATCGTTTGTTATGCATATCCTGATTATTATATGACACAAATTCTTAAAAAGTTGATAGTATTATAATAATTTAATTGATAGTACATGTTCAACTATAATAAGATTTTCTATGTCGATCGGTTATCATAAATTTCATGCAAAAAAATTTCTTTGGATTACAAATAGTAAACGATCAAAGGTAAACGTTCATTATACATTATTCACATCCATTATACGTAGTATGACACAATTTCTAAACAAAACATGATATTCGGCTATTCACGTTATAAGAGAGGAAAATTAGAGAGTGACATTTTCACCACCATGTCGATTTACTTCTCTTTTATTATAATATATGGAGTACTCCTTCCGTTCTCGAATATTAGTCATATCTGTAATCTTTTAACTATTCACAATCGAAGAAAATCTTCTAATTTATTTCCAATACGTATTTCAAAACATATTTATATGATAGTTTATTTTGTTCTTCTCAATGTTTGGTTAGTAAAATATCAAAATTTTATACTTTTTTAACATACGTATTTGGAGATATTTACGTTTAAATATTGAGTTGAAACGGGTGAAAAAGTCAAAAGATGACTAATATTTAAAAACAGAGGGAGTATATAGATATATATATATTTAAATTAAGAAATTTATTGACATAAATAAATAAGTACGTAGTTCGTAGTATGATCGATTATTACCATAAGTAATTAGAAGATTTTAGAAAAAATATATATGAATTATATTAATTATTGCGCAATAGAGTAGTAGATAGATTAGATTACGCAAGTTTTTACTCATGTTTAAGAAAGCTACATAATTACTATCAACGACGGTGATAATTATTGAAATTAGTTTCTAAATATACTACATTAAAATAGTAAAATAATTGGCGGTTATATTTATCGAATTTAGTTGTTTAAATATTATAGAGTACTATAGTAATTTTTTTATACACTCTTATAATCTTATTCAGACTTGGTTGATTCTCTTATTTATTTGTATTTTAATTATGTAAGTACAAATCAATAGACTACTCTTAAATTTTTATAAAAATACTACTACGTACTCCATATAATGGATTAATTATTCTTAGTATAATGTTTATTACATTATACTAAAACAAACACCAGGAGTGACACGTGACACTTCCTTGTGCAAATTTTCCCACCAACTTTTGATAAATTTGTCTATAAAACGTTCGTAGTATATAATTAGGAAATGGTTATTAAATTAATAAATCAAGAGTACATACTTTTGTAAGATAAAAAGTTCACGAATTTTTAATGGTGCTAGAAATTAAAACATTAGTAGATACATAGTACATGCCTAAGTAAAATGGTAATATATATTTTAAAAATTTAAGTTATTTTTTAGACTTAGCTATATATTTCAATTCAATTTTGTTTTACCTTATTTAGCTAGCTTGATATACTATTATAGGAATGATTAAGTATGTGTTGGTTTATTTTGATGAAATAAATACATCTTTTGTACTAATTGATCATATTTTTATGTGTCATTTAATTGTGTTAAAATAAGAATTTTCTAATCGATACTGAATATATTATAAATAAATTAGTATACATTTTAACGAATGAGTTTCCGTATTTATTTATTTATATGATGTACTACCTAAATCGAGATTTTATATCGTTGGCTAAATGTCTATACAATAGTAACGTTTCCTTTTATAAAAAAGATAATCTTAAATTGGTTATATTTGTTATGAAAGTATAGAAAAGATAATTTACACAATATTTCCAATGTATAGAGTGATTTTTTTTTAAAGGAAAATAGAATCAAATATTCTTATGAGATGAAAGTTAACAAAATAACTATAGAATGTTTTATTTTTTATAATTTTTTTATTTCTAAAAGAGAGGCCAATCAATGAGTGACATTTGTCATCACCACATTGATTTCCTCTCTTTTAGTATAATATATAGATAGTAAAGTAATAGATATTATTTGAACTTATCTTAAGTTAACTGAACTTATTTGAAGTTAACTGAACTTATCTGGCCTTATCTGAACTTATTTTATCTGAAAGAAACTTATTTTGTCTGAAATAAACTTTGTGTTTGAAAACGTCCGAAAAAACTTATTTTTGCTAAACTTATATTATCTGAACTTAACAAAACTTATCTGAACTTATCTGAACTTATCTTGTCTGTAATAAGTCAAAATAAGTCGAACAAAACAGTGTTGAAAAAAATTATGTTGTATCTTAAAATACTCATGGAGAGCATTTTTGGTGCCCTCTGTGACAAATTTTGTTTTATTTATGTAAATTTAGGGGGCGTTCTGTTCACCTTAAAAAATAAGTTTCAGGTCCAATAAGTTCAGATAAGTTCAGATAAGTTCAGATAAGTTCCAATAAGTTTCAATAAGTTCCAATAAGTTCAGATAAGTTCAGATAAGTTCCAATAAGTTCCAATAAGTTCAAATAAGTTCAGATAAGTTCAGATAAGTTTCAATAAGTTACAATAAGTTCCAATAAGTTGCAATATTCATAATATTATTATTATTATTATTATTATTATTATTATTAATATTATTATTAATTATTAATTATTAATTATTAATTATTAATTATTAATTATTTATTAATTATTAATTATTAATTATTAATTATTAATTATTAATTATTAATTATTAATTATTAATTATTAATTATTAATTATTAATTATTAATTATTAATTATTAATTAATATTAATTATTAATTATTAATTATTAATTATTAATTATTAATTATTAATTATTAATTATTAATTATTAATTATTAATTATTAATTATTAATTATTAATTATTAATTATTAATTATTAATTATTAATTATTAATTATTAATTATTAATTATTAATTATTAATATAATTATTAATTATTAATTATTAATTATTAATTATTAATTATTAATTATTAATTATAATTATTAATTATTAATTATTAATTATTAATTATTATTATTAATTATTAATTATTAATTATTAATTATAATTATAATTATTAATTATTAATTATTAATATTAATTATTAATTATTAATTATTAATTATTAATTATTAATATTAATTAATTATTAATTATTAATTATAATTATTAATTATTAATTATTAATTATTAATTATAATATTAATTATTAATTTATTATAATATTAATATTTATTATTAATTTATTTATTATTAATTATTATTATTATTTATTTATATATATTATTTATTAATTATTATATATTATTAATTATATATTATAATATTATATTATTATTAGTATATTATTTATTATTAATATATATTATATTTTTTATTTATTATTATTTATTATTTATTATTTATTATAATTATTTATTATTAATATTATTATTATATTTATATTTTTATTTATTATTTATTTATTTATTATTTATTATTTATTATTTATTATTTATTATTTATTATAAGTTTCAAGAAGTTCCAATAAGTTCAGATAAGTTCAGATAAGTTCCAATAAGTTTCAAT
Organism: Spinacia oleracea; assembly: GCF_020520425.1. NCBI lineage: Eukaryota > Viridiplantae > Streptophyta > Magnoliopsida > Caryophyllales > Amaranthaceae > Spinacia > Spinacia oleracea. The sequence goes on along the minus strand of NC_079492.1, from coordinate 24,855,532 downwards.
AAGTTCAGATAAGTTCAGATAAGTTTAGATAAGTTCAGGTCAAATAAGTTGAACAGTTATTGTCACAGGAAAATAAACTTTCAATTTTTTTTTTTTATTATTTGAAATAATTTTTTATTTAAAAATCTTATGTTTTGCTTTACTGCTCCATGCACATCACAATCGATGGTGAACATCAGTGGATCCCTGAGCTGAAACACTACGCCCCAAATGTACCAATCGTGCTGGTTGGAACCAAATTAGGTAATTGAAATAAAATTGACTCGTTTTAAATATTTCGTATAATACTCGTAAATAATATTGACCTCTATATTAGACTAGCTTTCCTTTTGTTTAAATAAAAATTATTTACAAATGAGTTGTAAAAGTATAGTTAATATAAAACCGTCTGATAGTCAATAAAATAGATTAGGTCCCGTGCATGTCCGGATTTTCTAAAATTATTTAGCCATTTTATATAATCTATTTGACTGAAATATTTCTCTCCAATAAGGTACCGCATAATTAATAAATCTTGAACATTACTCATTTAACCATCTTGCAATTTCAGTCTGATTACATATTGCATATTTTATATACTTAATATGCTAATTAGACCAAAATATTTGATATATTAATATGCTAATTTAACCAAAAAATTAAGTAAATATATTTTTCATTATTAACATATTGATTTGACTAAAATATTGCCAAAAAGTAACGAATATTCATGTGACATCTATTATTTCCATAAACATTTATTCCTTTTTCTATACTAAAGTAGTTAATAAAAATGATAGAAGATTTAAACAATAAATAAACTAAAATTTTTTACAGGAATTTTTTTTTGGAGGGAAAATTTTGCACCAGGAAGTGACATGTGTCATTCCTGGTGTCTGTTTTAGTATAAATAAAGTAATAGATTATACAGACCTCATGACATGTCAATCACCTCCTACTACTCTTAAACTAGCATACTATTGATCATAGTCTGCAGGCAGTTAACTAAGTGTAAGATGGTTTGGTAGGAGTCTATATCTAGCTGATAAATGTTTAATTAATTAGTGCTTAAGTAATTAATTTTGTTTCTTAAAACATTATTAACAGATCTTAGAGAAGATCGTCAATTCTTAAAGGATCATCCAGGGACATCAGCTATTACTACTTCTCAGGCAAGTTGAATGTAGTACAAGTTATTCTAATTATCCTTAGGTGTACAAAAATATAATGTCATATCATTTGGGAATATTTCATGACAATAAAAGTCTAAGCATTACTTTCCTACAAGGTCCTTAATTTACATGATTATTTGATAAATTTTAATGAAATCGTGTAGGGTGAGGAGCTAAAGAAAATGATTGGGGCAGTTGTTTACATCGAAAGTAGTGCCAAAACACAAGAGGTAAATGTTATACTCCTTACTTAAAGGTTTAAAACTCTCAATTTCTTCAAATTAAAGGGTGAAGGCCCAATTCGAGATATGGATATGGGTAAACGTAAACTCTAAAGAAAGCAACTCCATATTAACAAAATTCACCAACAACTTTGAAAGTAAATCCAAATTTACAGTCAAATTATCTCCGTTTTAAGGTGCCAATCGAGTTTTTTGGATAAAGTCCAATTCCAGACAATTTATTTCAAATCAAATTTGGGTGAAGAATAAATCCAGTGGATTTCGGGTATGGTTTATTTCCGGTTGGGTCAGATTATATTTGAAATTGATTACAAATTAGCTTATTATGAATAAAAATATCATTATTAGACACATTTTAATTATTGGATCAGTTTGGTTCAGGTCTGGTCAAAATCAAATATGGTAATAGTCTGAGTGTAGTGATTTTGGATAGAGTTTGAATCTTGGGTCAGGTAATTTGATTAGAGTAATCGAATGTGAGTCAGTTTTACCGGATCTATGTTCGATTATAATATCATATTTTTATCAGAAAAACTATGAAATGATTCATTTAGTTTTTTTCTTTGTAATAATCAACACTAATAATTTCATTTTTTTCAGAATGTGAAATCTGTGTTTGATGCTGCAATTAAGGCTGGGTTGAGGCCACCAAAAATGAAGAAGAAGCAAGTAGGCCGGAGGTTTAAAGCATGCACATTTCTTTGATGATTGCTTTTTATATTATTGTAAACAACCAAACAAGCAATAGTTTTGCTAGTAACATATACACACACTTATTATTTACTCTCCTTTTTTGACGGGAGGTTGTTCGAATTTTCAATAAGTAGGAAAACAAAACAACGCGCTAAACATGCCTGATGCCTCGTAACATTGAACTATTGTAGTCCTTAAGTAATGAAATTATACACAATTACGAAGTATATTACGGATTTACAGGGTATATCGCTTTTGATCTTGTTCAAGAATCGCATATTTTGATCAATTGTTTGTTGGTTTAATGGTGATTGGGGCTGAATATGGTAGGGAGAACTGCGTGTTCGATCCACCGCAACAATAATTGGGAGAAGACTAGAACCTATCCATCCAAAACTCTCCCCAAATCCGGATTAGCCCTAAGGATAAACCAGGTGGTTACGCCAAAAAAAGAATCAAATATCCGAATGTGAAAAGGTTGGATCTAATAGGCCGGGTCATGAAATGTATTGATCGGATCGGATTTATTGGGTCAACCTTGTAGGATAATATTGACGCAATCGGAATTACCAAAGAAAAGCAAGCGCTAATCTTTAGAACGAACGAACAGATTTACGAGCGATAAATCTGTAAAACTCCGGATTCCACCAGAAAAGAGATAAACTCTCAGAATTTTATTATCAAAATAATAGTTCCTTTTATTGACGAAAGTAAAGTATTTAAATAGTAACGCAAACCCTAATACGAAAACGGAATTAAAAACAAAAACCGAAAATAATTAAATTGCAGTTTTCGAGCCCTAAACGAACTCGGATGGCTTAAAAAGCCCATCAATCACAGCTTAGCTGTGTGTTGAACTCGTGGGCCCGTTTCCTTTCCGAAAACATATTCTATTAAGCAATCGGATACCGGAGGCCCGACTAGTAGAAATCATTTCAGCAATTTTCGACGATTTGCTTTTTTGTCGAATCGTGCAGCCATCCGTCCTACGTTAGTCTCCTCCACTTCTGAAGAACTTGACCTCGAGTTCGTATCCTCATAAAGGGCCTCATCTGCATAGTACTCATAAATGTCAGCAACATTGAAGGTGTTGGATATGTTCATGTCATCCGGGAGAGCTACCACATAAGCATTGTCATTGATCTTGCGAGTCACCTTGAACGGACCATACTTGCGTGGCTTAAGCTTGTTGTAAGTACCAACTGGGAATCTTTCCTTACGCAGAAACACCATCACATCATCCCCCACACTAAAAACCTTGACTCTCCTCCATTTGTCAGCAGCAACCTTGTTTTCCTTACGCAGAAACACCATCACATCATCCCCCACACTAAAAACCTGGGGCAAAGCCAAATCCTAGGGCTTATCTCCACAAACACTTCGAATCATATTCCCCAAGGTTCTCTTAGTCACCTCAGTCTGCCCATCAGTTTGTGGATGAGCTGTAGAACTCCTGTTCAGGGCTGTTCCAAACATCCTCCAAAGAGTAATCCAAAAGTGGCTAAGGAACTTGGTATCCCTATCTGACGTGATAGACGTAGGGACCCCATGGAGGCGCACCACCTCTCTGAAAAACAACTTGGCTATATTGGATGCATCAGCAGTCTTCTTACAAGCAATGAAGTGTGTCATCTTAGAGAATCTATCTACCACTACGAACACAGAATCCACGCCCCTCTGAGTACGAGGTAATCCCAACACAAAATCCATAGCCAAATCTTGCCAAATATCATCAGGAATAGGTAAAGGCATGTAAAGACCAGTATTTTGAGACTGGCCTTTCGAAACCTGACAAGTGTAACACCTTCTGACTATCGCGGCAGCATCTCTCCTCAAGTGAGGCCAATAATATCTCTCTTCTAATCCAGCGATTGTCTTGTCTCTACCCAGATGACCGCTAAGCCCTCCACCATGAAGGTCTCGAATCAACTTTTCCCTTAAGGACGAGCAAGGGATACACAACTGATCTCCTCTAAAAATATAGCCATCTCGAATATGAAAATCCGCACTAGGTTGTCCCCTACTGCACTTGGTCCATATCTCCTTGAATTCAGCGTCGCTCTCATACAACTCCTTTAAGCACTCAAAGCCCACAATCTCTTGATTCAGGATAATGAGCAAAGAAGCTCTCTTACTCAACGCATCTGCTACTTTGTTAAGAGCCCCCGACTTATGTTGAATGATGAAAGGAAACTTCTGCAAATAACTGACCCATCGAGAATGCATTTTATTTATCACCTTCTGGCTGTGAAGGAACTTCAAAGCTTGATGGTCAGTAAACAGAATGAACTCCCTTTGAACCAGATAATGTTCCCGCTTACGTAAGGCTCTAAACACTGCATAAAATTCCTGATCATAGGTACTCCACTTCTGACGAGCATCACTTAGCTTCTCACTGAAGAAAGCCACTGGTCTCTTCTCTTGGGACAGTACAGCTCCAATACCCACTCCACTGGCATCACATTCAACCTGGAACACCTTGTCAAAGTCAGGAAGAGCTAACACGGGAGCACTACACAGCGTCTCTTTGATCAGTGCAAAACTCTTTTCCTGCTCATCCCCCCACTTGAACTTTCCTTTCTTCAAACATTCTGTTATTGGTGCAGTTATGGTACTGAAATCCCTAATGAATCTACTGTAGAAAGTGGCCAGACCATGAAAACTACGTACTTCAGTCACTGATGTTGGTGCGGGCCAATCTTTAATTGCACTCACCTTCTCTTCATCCACCTGAATTCCTTCTTCACCAACCACAAAGCCTAGGAAAAGTAACTTGTTTGTGCAGAATGTACACTTTTTCAGATTAATGTACAATTGGTTCTCTTGTAATACTTGCAACACCTTCTTCACGTGTTCTAGGTGTTCTATCTGATTCTTACTTTAAATCAGAATATCATCAAAATAAACCACAACAAAAGAACCTGTAAAAGGATGAAGAACCTGATTCATCAACCGCATGAAAGTACTAGGAGCGTTTGACAATCCGAAAGGCATCACCAACCACTCATACAATCCATCCTTGCTCTTAAAAGCGGTCTTCCATTCATCTCCAGGTCTGATTCTGATTTGATGGTATCCACTACGCAAATCTATCTTCGAGAACACTTTTGAACCTGACAACTCATCAAGCATGTCTTCCAGTCGAGGAATTGGAAATCTATACTTGATAGTTATCTTATTGATGGCCCTGCTATAAACATAAATTCTCCATTGATTTCCTTTCTTGGGGACTAGAAGGACTGGTACTGCACAAGGACTCATGCTCTCACGGATGAACCCTTTCTTCAACAAATCTTCAATCTGTTCCCTTAAAATTTCATTCTCCTTATGGCTCATGCGATAATGGGGAAGGTTGGGTAAGCTCGAACCTGAAATCAGGTCGATTTGGTGTTGAATGTCTCGCATAGGAGGCAAGTCATTAGGGAGCTCATCAGGAATCAGTTCTTTGAAATCCGCTAAGATTTCCATCACTACTCCCGGAATTGGTGTTTCTTCCTTACCCGCACTCAACAACCCCTTAATCACTACTGGACAGAAATATTCACACTCCTTGACAGCATCATTAAGTTCTTTATCATTATACGTCATTATCAAAAAGCTAGACTTCTTCCCCACCGGACTCTTTTCAAAATGCAAAACAAGTGCCATAGCAATTTTATGTGTACCCCAAGCAAACATCATCACATTATCTCGACCCCGATAAGTAACATCATTATCAAACTGCCAAGGCCTACCAAGTAAAACATGACAAACATCCATATCAAGAACATCACAAAGTACATCTTCCTTGTACGTAGTGCTTTCCGATGGAGATAGGGATTCTGCAGGCCAGTGTGACTCGAACTCGGGACCCCTTACTGACCCAACCCAGGGTGTAGGGTTTCTCATGTGGTTGCGTTTGTAACTTCAAATAATCCACCAGCTTCTGTGAAACCAGATTCTCTGTGCTACCATTATCCACGATCAGGTTACAAACCTTGTTCTGAATGGATCAGTGAGTCTTGAACAAATTTTTGCGTTGCCCTTCATCCTTCGATGTCAAAAGAACCCTCTGCAAGACAAAATTAACCCTCTCATCAGACTCCTCTTCCGCAAACTCCACGTCCGCATATTCATCATTCTCTAACTCAGGTTCCTCTCCATCTCCTTCCAAAACGGCAGTTACTCTCCGAGACGGGCAAACATTGGACCTTTGTCCCTTTCCATTACAGCGATAACACGTGTCTCCACTAAGTTCAGCATACGGGTTATTCGACTTTTGGGTAGGTGTCCTACCCTGTTGCGCACTACTGGAACTAGCAGCCCCCTTGCTTGCAGGGTTGTATTCCTTAACAGCTACGCTCTTCTCCTTATCACCTACGACCTCAAAGTTATTTTGGGGCGAGTACCTTCTGAAAGATGAGAAATTTCGAGGGGATTTCTCTATCAATTCTGCTTTCAAAGCCAGACTTGATGCGTCAGCCACAGACCACACAGTCTGCAAGCCCATCTTCTCTTGCAAGGAACCCTTCAAGCCACTAACATACCGAGCCACTTTCTGACTCTTAGATTCTCCTAACTCATTGCGCTCTGAAAAACGCAAGAACTCCGTTGTGTATTCTGTCACAGTCCTCTTTCCTTGAACACACTCAATATACATCTTGTATAAGATCTGCTCATAGTCCTCGGGCAGAAACCGCTCCAGCATCAACTGTTTTATCCTTCTCCAAGTCTTGACTGGCCCTTTCCGTTGCCTCTGCCTCTGCACAACCAACTTATCCCACCAGACAGCAGCAGTACTTTTTAATCTAATCGCCACCATCTTAACTTGCTTGTTTTCAGGAACTTCCATGACTTCGAAAAACCTATCAACATCAATCTGCCAATCCAGAAACTCCTACACCCCCATGGTTCCGTAGAACAATGGAATATCAGCCTTCACCCGATAATCATGTTTATGATGATTATTTCCATCGTTACTTATTTCTTCCTCGAGGGGTTCTTTTTCTTCGGAACTCGAACTTTCAGCAATGATATTACGTCGGTTCCTCTGCGGTGCCCTAGTCGGACTCCCTCTCCCGTTCCTCCTATGATTCACATTATTCTGCACAACGTTCAACTGTGTTGTTAACGATGTCATCTGATTAGTCAAAGCAGATAGGGCCATGGTGAAAGCCGCGGTAACCTCCTCAAGATCTGCTCTGGTCACTGGTTCTCCCATGGCTAATCAAGATACGACAAGAAACAGAAGAAAGCCTGCTCTGATACCACTTGACGCAGTCGGAATTACCAAAGAAAAGCAAGCGCTAATCATTAGAACGAACGAACAGATTTACGAGGGATAAATCTGTAAAACTCCGGAATCCACCAGAAAAGAGATAAACTCTCATAATTTTATTATCAAAATAATAGTTCCTTCTATTGACGAAAGTAAAGTGTTTAAATAGTAACGCAAACCCTAATACGAAAACGGAATTAAAAACAAAAACCGAAAATAATTAAACTGCAGTTTTCGAGCCCTAAACGAACTCGGATGGCTTAAAAAGCCCATCAATGAGTTGAACTCGTTGGCTCGTTTCCTTTCCGAAAACATATTCTATTAAGCAATCGGACACCGGAGGCCCGACTAGTAGAAATCATTTCAGCAATTTTCGACGATTTTCTTCTTTGTCGAATCGTGCAGCCATCCGTCCTACGTCAAATGTTGATGCATAAAGCGGAATTTCAGGAAACAATTTCCTAACATCTATCACAGGATCACAGGCATAACAATAATATAGATCAGATTATGATGAAAGAATAATAACCTTTATAGCGTGTTCTCCCGCTCGTATGCAAGCTTCGAAGATCTGAGAGCCCCACTTGTTGCTCCTCTACTTTGTCCACAAGAACCAATTGAATCTGACGTGCTAGTACGGAAGAGAATGATCACAATCAATATCTTGTTTTGTTTGGGAAGAACGGCGTTTCAGAGAATAAGTTAGGGTTTTTGTGTTTTCCTTTTGTGTCAGATATTGAATGAACGTGTATTCTAAATCCCTGACATTATAACTCTTATAATGTGAGCTCGCGCAATCCTGCCTGAGTTGCCAGAAGGAAAATGGTGAGAATGTTTCTCCTAGGGCTCAATACTTCATGCAAAAGCCGCTTCGCAGCATTTCCCTACAGCACCAGGAATCAAGTCTGGCATCAAGTCTTACAGATTTGTGGATGTAGCCTCACCTATGATGATGATGGTGATGAAGACGTTTGGGAGTACCCCGAGAACTATCTATATGATTAGTGTCATATGTTCAAGTCCAGAGTCTGTCTTTCAATTTTCGATTCTAGTGATGAGTCTAAGAGTCTAGGGCTAGAGTCTTGCATCAATCAAGAGCCTCTAAAGGCTGAACTTCAAGTTAAAGTTGTCGATGTATTGATTGCTAATTTCAATAATACTTCAATTTCCTCCTACTCTTCAAGTCCAAATTCAAAACACTCTCCTAATCCAAACAACTTTGCTTCACAAGAAACTGACCTTGAAATGCTAAAAGCTATTGATAATCATGAAAACATGACGCTCATAATTGAGGAAATAGAAAAAGTTAACCTTTCTAACAACAGTGATTCAAAGCTAGTTCAGATTGGTTTGACTCTATCTCAAGCAGAGCGGGATGATCTTATCAAGCTACTTTTACAGTACATAGTCGTCTTCGCATGGTCCCATCATGATATGTCAGGGGTTTATCCAAAGCATCGGTCAGCATACAATTCCCCTCATCCCTGATTCAAAGCCCATCAAGCAGAAACTCCGGCGCATGAAACCGGATGTTTCCCTCAAAATTCAAGAAGAAGTCTCTAAGCAGCTAGAGGCTGGGTTTATTCGAGAAGCCAAGTATCCAGAATGGATTGAAAATGTCGTCTTAGTTCCAAAGAAAGACGGAAAAGTACGAATGTGTGTTGATTACTGGGATCTTAACAGTGCTAGCCCTAAAGACGGTTTTCCATTGCCTCACATCGACATCTTGGTCGACAACACCGTAAATCATGCCTTACTCTCTTTTATGGACGGGTATGCGGGCTACAACCAGATTCAAATGGAAGAGGAAGATATGGAGAAGACAACCTTCATCACTCAGTGGGGTACATATTTCTATACAGTTATACCGTTCGGACTGAAGAACGCGTGGGCAACATATCAAAGAACAACCACAACCATTATGAGCGACATGATTCACAGAGAAATTAAGGTATATGTCGACGACATGATTGTCTAGTCCAAAGAGCGACATGAGCATACCACAGTACTTTGAAAGTTCTTTAATAGGCTCAGGCAAAACAATATGAGGCTCAATCCTCAAAAATGTGCATTTGGGGTAACGTCCAGCAAGTTGCTGGGGTATGTCATCAGTTCTCGGGGCATCAAGGCTGATCCTTCAAAAATCAAGGCCATTCTAGATATGAAACCGCCAGCGAATGAGAACGAAATTCGGGGTTTCCTTGGCAGATTGCAATACATCAATAGGTTCATCTCAAACCTCACAGTGATCTTTGAACCGGTATTTCGAAAGCTCCGAAAGAGTGAGCCCAAGGTATGGGACGAAGACTTTCAACATGCGTTTGACACTATCAAAGACTACCTTTCGAACCTGCCAGTGTTAAAGCCGGCAATACCAGGGATTCCCCTCAGGCTTTACCTTACAACAACAGATTCAGCAGTAGGGGCCATGCTTGCCCAGGAGATTGAAGGCAAAGAGAATGTCATATACTACATAAGCAAAAAGATGATCGAGTACGAAACAAGATATACTCAACTCGAGAGGCTCAGCATCGCCTTGGTATCGGCCACAAAGAAATTACGGCACTACATACTTTCCCATACAGTGTATGTAATTAGTAAAGAGAATCCTCTCAAGTACCTATTTGAAAAACCAGCTCTCAACGGACGGTTGTGCAGATGGTTGGTCATGCTAGAGGAATTCAATCTCAAATACATCCCTCAAAAATCTATCAAGGGTTCAGCAGTCTCAGACTTCCTAGCCGACTGTCCCATTGAGGCAGAAGAGGAGGATTATGACTTACCCTATGAGAAAATTCTAACGACAAGCGATGACAGTTGGTCGCTGCACTTTGACGGCGCCTCAAATCAGAACGGGTGTGGTGTTGGAGTGATTCTAGTAGCCCCGGACGGCACTCACATTCCTATGTCCGTAAAATTGCAATTCAATCTCACTAACAATGCAGAAGAATATGAAGCATGCATTATGGGCCTGGAAGCCGCCTTAGCATTGGGTGTCCAGATACTTCTAGTGTACGGAGATTCCTCCCTAATCATCAATTAAATTTCCGGCAAGTGGAAAGTAAGGAGCGAAAGCTTGGCCCCATACCAGTCCTATCTTGAGAAGATGTCTGAGCAAGTAGAAGAGCTTCGCTACACATGTAGGGGAATACAGTTAAACATACATAACATGTGCGGAACATCCCCAAAGCCAGGAAACATGTATAAAGCATAGTTTAAGCATACTTACATTTGAAGCGTATTTTCACGAGTATAGTATCAACGAACACGAACAAAGAACTCCACTTGACGTTCCTCTATTTGGTTCACCGAAACATTCAGATCCGTCTTGATTATTGTAGCTTAGACATCGTACAAGATATTTGCTTTTCGGGATGAACATGTTTTGAGCATAGAGAAAAACTGACCAACGTAATATTGGAATTAAGTTTAGGGTTGCTTGGAAAACTAATTATGTTGTGGAAAATAATATAACCTAATTGTTATATTAGGTGTAACAGGCCAAGACCAAAAGGCCTTGACCGGCCACACATCACACACGCGAGCACAAGCCCCACGCACAGGCAACACACTGCAGGCCGAAGCCCACAGCGCGCAGCCGAGCAGCATGGTCTGTGGGCCTTGCTTGCTTGCTGCTGTGTTTGTGCGCGCTGCCACGCCCATGCGGAATGGCTTGCTTGCTGCGTTGCAAGCTTGCTGGCTCGTTGGGCCTTGCGCGCATGCGCGCTTTGCTCGACAGGCCGACAGCTCCGATGCGGCTCGTATTCGTGACGAACTCCTTACGGCTATTAATTATTGTATCGTATACGACCAATCACCGTCGTACGTTACGATTATTCGTTTCGCCTAGCTTACGAATATTATCGATACGATATACGATTCCGATGCAAGGTCGTATCGTATAATACGTTTTCCAAACTAATTCCCAAAAACCTATTAAATGAATTTCCGATTCATTTAATCCGGTGATTTGTTACATGTCATTGGTGTGACATTATAGGTTAAGTCAAGAGTAAGTTGTGAGCCTAATATAGATTAGAACTTACTGATTGGAAGCATTGCTCCAGCTAGCTGTTCCGATCACTTGATCTTACTGAATTAATTGTTCGCAATTAATCAAACCTTGGTATTAGACTTAATGCACCTTGGGTGAAGGACATATTTCCTTTAGTCTTCCACTTGTCATTCAGACAAGTGTGCATTCACATTCCTTTGTCTCTTAGTGTTACTTGATGAACATAAGGAAAGATCCAAGCCATCCTTATTAGGTCCAGAAGTGTTTCTCGGATTACAGAGCTCAACTGTTAAACTTTTACAGAAGGTTAAGCCTTAACCATTCTGAGCACGGCCATGCATTTTCACAGTATCTAACTCTCCGAGAGGCCTTGTTACACAATAGAATCATATCCTATCAAAGATAGGAGGACAATCCATTCTTGCAATCTATGAACACTCACTTTGATTTACAGTACGCCCAATAACTGCTTTTATAGCCTTCTTTTACGGTGCGACGTTTAGCTAGTATCAAAGCGAACTAATTCTCAAACGAGCAGACATAATCACTCATGTTCTGAGGAATGGTTCTAATCACCATTAATGAGAACTACTTATGACATGACTTTAATCTCTTAAATTGTTCTCATGGTCCATCCGATACAAGATCCAATAAGTATCTATGTAAAGATTCTGACATCCAGTTAATCTAGTTCAAGAAACCGAACTAAAAATCTACTTGAAATCTAATCTTCATTAGTCATTGGTCGTCCACCTTTCAATGACCTAGATTAAGGATCCTTTGTGACTTCAATATTCAAGTTCACTTATGGGTGTTTCTTTTTCGAAGAATCCATTTTGACATCCCATTTGAATGTTTTGAATCACATGGACTTATCATTTAATACTAAACCAAAATTAAATGAATATGAAATAATAAATTTCATAAATATGAAATGGTTAACCAATTGTTTTAAACACAGATCTAACAGATGTTCTAAAACAAAACTTAGAAAATCAAAGCCATTCTCCAATATGCATGATTCCAATGGTTGTTACATGTGTGTTGTGCTTCGCTTGTGGCAACGGTTTAGTCAATGGATCCGCGACGTTGTCGTCAGTTCCAACCTTGCAAATCTCGATTTCTTTCCTTTCAATGATTTCTCGAAGTATATGAAATCGCCGCAGTACGTGCTTAGACTTCTGGTGGCTCCTAGGCTCCATTGCCTGGGAAATGGCTCCGTTATTGTCGCAATACAAAGCCATTGGTCCTTTAATGGAGGGGACAACCTCAAGTTCTTCGATGAACTTCTGAATCCAAACAGCTTCCTTTGCTGCTTCTGAGGCAGCAATGTACTCGGCTTCAGTTGTAGAATCTGCAACAGTGCTTTGCTTAGCACTTTTCCAGCTTACTGCTCCGCCATTAAGGCAGAACACAAAGACCGTGATCTGAAATCATCTTTGTCGATTTGAAAGCTTGCGTCCATATAGCCCTTAACAATCAACTCATCTGTACCACCATAGACCAGAAACTGATCCTTAGTCCTTTTCAGGTTCTGACTGGTACCTGCTCGTTGCACTGAGTGCGAACAAAACATCCGACCTTGTACAAATCATAGCATATATGATGGATCCAATAGCCAAAGCGTATGGAATTCCACTCATCTTTCTATGCTCATCAGATGTCTTGGGACACTGAGTCTTGCTTAGATATGTGCCATGTGACATGGGTAGATGGCCTCTCTTGGCTTCCATCATATTGAACCTAGCTAGCACTTTGTCAATGTAAGTTCTCTGGCTTAGTCCAATTATCCTCCTAGATCTATCCCTATAGATCTAGATGCCCAATATGTATGCCTCTCATAAGTCCTTCATTGAGAAACACTTTCTAAGCCAAGTCTTTACAGACTCCAACATAGGAATGTCGTTTCCAATAAGTAGTATGTCATATACATACAAGACTAGGAATGCAATTTTACTCCCACTGACCTTCTTGTATACACAAGATTTGTCCTGATTCTTGATGAAGCCAAACTTATTGACTGCTTCATCAAATCGTTTATTCCAACTCCTTGATGCCTGCTTTAATCCATAAATAGATTTCTTTAGCTTGCATACCTTTCCTTGGTTCTTTTGATCGACAAAACCCTCTGGCTGCGTCATAAAAACAGTCTCTTCAAGAACACCATTCAAGAAGGAAGTTTTGACATCCATTTGCCATATTTCATAGTCATGAAACGCGGCAATCGCACCGTTAATCCGAATAAACTTAAGCATCGCGACTGGAGAAAAGGTTTCATCGTAGTCAACGCCGTGAACCTGCCTGGAACCTTTTGCTACCAATCTAGCTTTGTATATGTAAACAATTCCATCTTTGTCTTTCTTCAATTTGAAGACCCATTTGCATCCGATAGGTGTAAACCCATCCGGCAAATCTACTAAATCCCAGACTTGATTTTCAGACATGGAGTCTATCTCGGATTTCATGGCCTCTAACCATTTACTGGAGCTTGGGCTCGTCATAGCTTCATCACTATCTAATATGAGAACGTCTATGTTTTCAGTCAAGAGGACGCCTGTCCATCTGTCCGGCTGAACCTTAGTTCTATTTGACTTACGAGGGGCAACAACGTATTGGGGAACTACTCCCACTGGCTCTTTTAAATACCTTGGAGGTTCTTCGCCTTGAACTACTTCTAAAGAGTTTTTGGTTCGTTGTTCGTCTCGAACCTCTTCGATGTTTATTATTCTCCCACTTTTCAATTTGGAAATATGATTTCTTTCCAAAAAGACACCGTCACGAGCAACGAATACTTTGTTTTCTGACTTGTTGTAGAAGTAATACCCATTTGTTACTTTTGGATACCCAACGAAGAAACATTTGTCAGATTTTGGTTCGAGCTTGTCCTAAATTAATCGCTTGACATATGCTTCGCAACCCCAAATCTTTAGAAAAGACAACTTTGGAAGTTTCCCAGTCCATAATTCGTATGGAGTCTTTTCAACAGCATTTGACGGAGCACGATTCAGTGTGAGTGCTGCTGTTTCCAACGCATGTCCCCAAAATTGTAAAGGAAGTTCGGCTTGACTCATCATTGACCTGGCCATATCAAGTAAGGTCCTGTTTCTCTGTTCCGACAGTCCATTCCATTGAGGTGTCCCCGGAGCAGTCAATTCAGACCCGCATTCTTTTAGATGGTCATCAAACTCGTGGCTAAGATATTCACCTCCTCGATCTGATCTTAGAGCTTTGATTTTCTTGCCATGTTGATTTTCTACTTCATTTTGAAATTCTCGTAATTTCTCAAACGATTCAAACTTGTGTTTCATTAAGTAAATATAGCCATATGTACGAAAATCGTCCGTAAACGTTATGAAATAGCTGAAAACACCTCTAGCTTTCATACTCATAGGCCCACGTACGTCCGTATGTATTAGCCCTAGTAGTTCGCTTGCTCTTTCTCCTACATTTAAGAAAGGTTGCTTTGTCATTTTGCCAAGTAAACAAGAGTCGCATTGATCAATCTTCTCTAAGTCGAATGATTCTAGAATTCCCTTCCGTTGAAGTAATTCCATGCGCTTTGGGTTTATATGGCCTAATCGACAATGCCACGGGAACGTGAGATCGGAATCACCAATTTTGGCCTTTTTAGTATTTATGTTATAAATGTGTTTGCTCGTATCTAGCACATATAGACCATTTTCTTGTTGTGCTGAACCATAACACATTCCATTCAAAGCAAAAGAACAACTATTGTCTTTAAATTGAAAACTAAAACCTTTAGAATCCAAACTTGAAACGGAAATAATGTTTCTGGTGATACTAAGAACATAGTAACAGTTTTATAGTTCCAAAACAAAACCACTAGGCAAAGAAATAAAATAAGATCCTACGGCTAATGCAGCAATCCGTGCTCCATTTCCCACGCGTAGATCCATCTCGCCTTTATCAAGCCTTCTACTTCTCCTTAGTCCCTGCGAATTGGAATATAAGTGTGAGCCACAACCCGTATCTAATACCCAAGAAGTAGAATTAGCAAGATTAAAATGTATAACATACATACCTGAAGTAGAAGCAACGTTCCCGTTCTTCTCATCTTCCTTTCTCTTCAAGAAATCCCTCTTCCAATGCCCCTTCTTCTTGCAGTAGAAGCATTCAGAGTCCGCAGGAGAGCGAGTCACTCTCTTCTGTTTAATAGAACAGGTGTCGTTGGACTTAGGTGAGGGTGTAGCCTTGCCCTTACCCTTCTTGCCCTTCCCTTTGCCTGATTTCTTGAAGTTATTTCCCTTACGCACCATAAGCACGTCGTGCATATTCTCTTGCTTGAGCGTCTTTTTAGCAGTCTTCAGCATACCGTGAAGCTCAGTAAGAGTTTTCTCCATGTTGTTCATGTTGTAATTCAACTTAAACTGATCATATCCACTATGAAACGAATGGAAAATGATGTCAATAGCCATCTCATTTGAGACATCAGAATCTAGAGCTCTCATGTTCTCAAAGAGTCCAATCATTTAGAGAACATGTGGGCTTATTGGTTCTCTTTTCTTGAGCTTTGTCTCAAGGATCAACCTCTGAGTCTCGAATCTTTCGATTCTGGCTTGGTCCAGAAACATGTTCTTCAACTCCGACATGATTTGGAAAGCATCAGAGTTAATAAACGTTTTCTGAAGTTCATGATTCATGGATGCAACCATCATACATTTGACATCCCTTTTGGCCTGGATCCAACGATTAAGGGCAGCTTGAGTCACCTCCGGCCCGGCGGCCTCTGGTAACTCTTCCTCGAGGACATATTATTTTTCCTCATGCATTAGAACTATTTTCATGTTCCTTTGCCAGTCGAGGAAATTTTTGCCGTTCAACTTCTCTTTGTCGAGAATTGAACGCAGGTTGAACGTGTTGTTATTATTTGCGGTCATTTGATTACTACATTTGAAAAGAATTCGCAATAAATAACCATTCATAACTTAATAACTTTAAAATAAATGCTAGCATGCAATCATTAAAGCTATTAAACATTTCATTCATGCAAAAGCAAAACATGGTCCAAAATGAATGAAACGATTCCAAGATCCTAAAAGTCCTAAATCCTTAAGCAGCTTTGGCATGTCTCAAGTATTTTAAGATTCTAGGTAAACAAAAGCTATTGCTAGTAATCTCCAAATTACTCTTGGTTAATAAATTAATACTATAATTTATCCCATTGCCACAACATAATGCCATTGTTGTTTGAGTTGAAACCACAATCAACGTGCTCCTTTGGAACGCCTTACCATCTAAGTCAACTAATATAGCACCTCGCTTTGGCGTAAACATACTACGTTAGATCCTTAGATTTTTGTAAGTGCTTGATTTGGAAGGCAACTTTTGAACTAAATGTTACTTTGGACCTAGTTGTTTCTATGTTGGTTCGATTATTTAGTGAACTAAATCTAATCGAGTCATACAAACAACATATTCATGCATAATATACATTCATTCAAACATAATATATATATAGTGCATAAATAAATTGGTGAACTAGTATGGCCCAAAACTCTTGTCTTGAAGCATCCAATCTTCTTCACCATCTTGTTAGCTTGACATCGCCTTGAATCTTCATTCAACGCTAACTAAAAGTTCTAAACTAGAAATACTTGAAATAATAAAATTACATCAAAATTTCAATGGTACGCAGACCATATTTAAAACTTTACATTCAAAGATAAAACGGTTCGCAGACCGTATTTAACTATCCTAGATTGTCCATACTAGTCACTTAGAGTACTTGCATTACATAAAATATATATATTCTATGCATTCACCCATTCGTATCATAAAACGAATGGCCCATATAATTATGCAAGTATTTACGTGAATTAATTAAAATTCACGTTCACATCAACACGTCCTAAAAGATTAATCAATTTCCAAATTATTAGTCCTTAGAATTTATTCTAATTAAAATTTAATTTAATTAAAGTAATGCGACATACGAAAAATAATTATTTCATTATAATTTCATTTAGCGGCTCCCACTCAAACCAATAATTATTCCGGATAATTAAATATTTAAATATTAAATTAAACTCACTGCGTGGCCCAAGTTAAATAAAATAATTATTAATTATCCCGTTATCCAATTTTAATGCAAAAATAAATTTAAAGCCCAACGAAAACCAAAAAATTTGTTCAAGTGCAATGCGGGCTAGGCTTGCGCCCAGCCTAGCAATGCATGCTGTTGTGTGGCCTACGAGGCACACGAGCATGCGCCCATGCCCCCGCAGCCAGCGTTCCCCACGTACCGCAGCTCGTCGCTGCCCATGCTACTATTGTGCTCTATGCTGCACGCAAGGCAAGGCAGCCCTTGCTTGCTCGCAGCTCGCAAGCCAAGGCGTGTCTGCCTTGCTCGTGCTCCTCCTCGCCCAGCGCGCGCGGCACGCAGCACGCTTGCTGCTGCCCGCGTCGTTGCGTCTCGAGAGTGGTGCAGTAGCCCGCATGGCTCGATGAGCCACACGTCAACCCCACCCCTCGTGTTCCTGCGTTTGGTTCGTGCCTACGGACCAACTAATTAAAAAAAATTAATTTCACGAACATTTGCATTAAGTTATTTTTCACAAAATTTACGATTTTTATTTTCGAAAAATAACGACTTTACTATTTAATTAATTCTAATTAACAACAATCCAATTTCGTTAAATTTATTAAATCTAGGCTAACATTATTCAAATTTTAAACTTTTAAATGATCGAATCTAAAATTTTAAATCGTTCTAAACATTTAAATTTCAGATTTTTACGAATTTGGTTTAAGTGTTGATTAAAATTAACGAATCTAATTAAAATGTTAATCCAATAATTTTTAAAATCTGCCACTTTAAATGAAATCTATATTCCCTTTCCTAATTAACCAAATTACTAGATCCAAATTATTTAAAAAATCAATTAGCGATCTAAAATTTACGAATTTTGGGAAAGCAAAATTACGGTTTATGCTTAACAAAAATGGCCGAATTTTTACCATAATTATAAAATATACCCAACAGCATTGTGACAAACTTTTAATCAATTCCGAATAGTTTAGGTCGACCAATTAATTGAAAAACTTTCCGAATTTATTAATTTTAACCGGAAAATTAACAAAAACGCCCAAAAACACACACTTCGAGGCCTGTTTTTGGAATTCCGTTCTCATTAGGTTGATCTTAGAAAATCGTTTTCAATCAGATTACCGTCAGAAAAGTCGAAATTTCAACAATTTTCGAATTCAGAACTGCTTCCTGCGATAAATCCAATAATCCAGAAACATTCAAAAACATTCCGAAAAATTTAAGAAAATTCGACAACAGCAAAAAAAATAATTCATGCTAAAAAATGCTTTGAATACATAAGGCTCATGATACCACTGTTGGGGAATACAGTTAAACATACATAACATGTGCGGAACATCCCCAAAGCCAGGAAACATGTATAAAGCACAGTTTAAGGATACTTACATTTGAAGCGTGTTTATTTGGTTCAACGAACACGAACAAAGAACTCCACTTGTCGTTCCTCTATTTGGTTCACCGACACGTTCAGAACCGTCTTTATTATTGTAGCTTAGACAACGCACAAGATATTAGCTTTTATGGATGAACAGTTATTTAGTAGAGAGAAAAACTGAACAACGTAATTTTGGAATTAGGTTTTGGGTTGCTTCGAAAACTAATTGTGTTGTGTTGTGGAAAATAATATAACCTAATTGTTATAGTAGGTGTAACCAGCCAAGACCAAAAGGCCTTGGCCGGCCACACATCACACTCGCGAGCACAAGCCTCGCGCATAGCCAACACACTGCATGCCGAAGCCAACAGCGTGCAGCCGAGCAGCATGGGCTGTGGGCCTTGCGTGCTCGCTGCTGTGTTGATGCGCGTTTGTGCGCGCTGCCACGCCCACGCGGGCTGGCTTGCTTGCTGCGTTGCTAGCTCGCTGGCTCGTTGGGCCTTGCGTGCATGCGCGCTTGGCTCGACGGGCCGGCAGCTCCGATGCGGCTCGTATTCGCGACGAACGCCTTACGGCTATTATTTATCGTATCGTATACGACGAATCACCGTCGTACAATACGATTATTCGTGTCGCCTAGCTTACGAATATTCGCGAAACGATATACGATTCCGACGCTAGGTCGTATCGTATAATACGTTTTCCAAACTAATTCCCGAAAAGTTATTAAATGAATTTCCGATTCATTTAATCCGGTGATATGTTACATGTCATTGGTGTGACCTTATAGGTTCAGTCAAGAGTAAGTTGTGAGCCTAATATAGATTAGAACTCACTGATCGGAAGCATTGCTCCAGCTAGCTGTTCGATCACTTGATCTTACGGAATTAATTGATCGCAATTAATCTGAACCTTGGTATTAGACTTAATGCACCTTGGGTAAAGGACATATTTCCTTCAACACATACCTCCCAAGAGAGGAGAATCAATTCGCCGACGCACCGGAAAAGCCGGCATCAATGATCAACATTCCAAATGGCAAGGCTGAAATGCCACTTACAATTGAAACGCGTCAAGAAGCTGCATATGTCCATGCTATTGACGACGTCGAGCCTGACAGAGACGAGCCTTGGTTTACAGACATTCAAAGGTATCCACAAAACTCTGAGCATCCCCCGCACTTTTAAAGTAAGAGTCAAAGGGCTTTACGCCTACAATCAGCCAATTTTGTCATAGAAGGCGGCGTTCTACACAAGAGGTCCCCTAGCGGCCCCAGTCTCCGATGTTTCGACAAGCACGAAGCACAAAGAGTCATGGTCACCGTGCATGCCGGAGTCTGTGGTACCCACATGAATGGGAAGATGTGAAGGAAATAATGCCCTTGCTCCAAGTATGCATTCAATGCTAAGTCTAATAAATGAGGTTCAGTATTAATTAATTATACAAGTTAATAATTCCGTGAGATCAAGTGAACTGTATGCCTAGCTAGAGACCGCTTCAGTTCAAGTGGAATTAATAATATTAATCCACAACTTACTCTTGACTGAACCCGTAGGGTCACACAAATAGTACGTGAACGGATCAAGTATTTAAGTGAATTAAATACTCCATTTATGGATATTCGGAATCGACAGATCTCGGTTCCAGTGGGAGCTGAAATATTCAAAAGGCAAATTATGAATACTCCGGAAACGATGATATTGCCGGAAACGGAAATATGGATCGTATCGGAAATATAAATATTATCCACGTCGTAGATGTTGCCGGAAACGGAAACATGGTACGTATCGGAAAATATTATTGGAATCGGAAATATTGCCGGAAACGGAAATATTGTCGGAATCGGAAATTTTATCGGAATCGGAAAATAATTCCGGAATCGGAAATATTAAATATTTGTTCGAAACGGAAAATAATTTCGGAATCGGAAATATTAAATATTTTTCGAATCGGAAATGAATTCCGGAATCGGAAAATTAAACGGAAGCACGTCGTACGAAATAAACATCGGACGAGCTTGCTAGACGCAAGGCCCATCACGAAGCCAGGCCTGCGCCTAGCAAAGCCCGCGCACAGCAAGGCAAGCAAGAAGCCCGCAAGCACCGCAAGGCCCAGCCAAGCAACACGCATGGTCAGGCCCAGCGAGGCCAGCAGGCTGGCACGTCCAAGCGTGGGCTGCAGCGCTGTTGGGCCGAGCTCTCATCGCGCGCGCGCCCAGCGCCCTTCGTGGGCTGAGCGTGTGTGTGCATTGAGTTCGTGCATGCATCAAATCCTTAAGCATTTAGGATTAGTTCGATTAATTATTATTTTCCTAAAACTACTAGAGTTAGTTGTTGAATTAAAAACTAACTTAATAGATTTATTTGGAATCTAATTTTAATAAGATTAGGTTAATTAAATCCTAGTAGGTTTCTAGTTCCAATAATCCTACCCTATAAATAGGTGATGGCAATCACAAATTATAATACATCAAAAAGTATTCAGATAGTTTTAAGTTAAAAACTAGAGTTAATAATTTGCCACAAATTAGAATCGAATAAACATAAAACCTTAGGCTAAATTCTAGTTAATTGAATCTAAGGCGGATCCGAACGTGCTGTGGACTATCTACGGAGGGACTACACTTGGATTCCTAAACTTGTTCTTGTTCGGTTCGGGAGCAGCTAGGGAAGGCACGCTTCGAATGTATGCATCCTAAATTATGCTAATTGTTATGTGGCAATTAATTTTGATTCCTGGGTTTATGGTTTATCCACATGAAATATATGTTTTATATTTTTCATAACCTAACAGTGGTATCACGAGCCTCTAATAAATTCCATAATCAATTATAGTTAACATGGTTAAATTTTATAAAGTTGCAATGAATTAAAGGGGTGATTAATTTCATTGATGGTAATTGATTGCAAATTCGTGCGATTATTTAATTATATGTTCGCAGGATTTTCGGCAGTTTAGTCAATAATGGTCGGAATCGTATAATTTTATATTGAATTTAGCATGTAAACGACGTTTTAAAATTTTGACTAAAATCAAAGATTTGATGCCGAACCCAGAATTCCCAAATTCGAAGCTTAACTATAACTTTTCGGAGGTTTTAGTTTTTCGAACGCAAAATTTATAATTTTTATGATGTTAAATTAAATATTTGCGAATCTTGTATGTAAATCTTGAATCTATGATTGACCTACAGTGTATGTTTAACAATTTTAATGCCTAAAGTTGTTAATTATACAACCTAATTTGTAATTGTAATTAATTTGTTGAAATTCGAATAATTTAGAATTTGATTTGATTTTCATAATTAATTAGCAATTTAATTAGGAATCTATGATTAAAAACCACCATAAAATTTGAAAAGTTTTAAAATTT
This sequence comes from Spinacia oleracea, assembly GCF_020520425.1. NCBI lineage: Eukaryota > Viridiplantae > Streptophyta > Magnoliopsida > Caryophyllales > Amaranthaceae > Spinacia > Spinacia oleracea. The sequence continues at coordinate 24,833,360 of NC_079492.1, read as the reverse complement.
TATGACCTAGAATTTTAAAATCTGAAGCACATTCCCCCATCCTTGCTATACTATCAGTCATTACCATGGCCATTCTCAGCTTGGGGTATCGACGTCATCGGTAAAATCACTCCAACAGGCACCGGGGGTCATGAATTCATACTGGTCGCAATCGACTATTTCACTAAGTGGGTCGAAGCCGGGTCATTCAAGGTGTTGAGGTCCAAGCAAGTGGCCCAGTTCATACAAGAAAACATCATATGCAGATACGGAGTTCCTCACGAGTTCATTAGTGATCAGGGAACCAATTTTCAAGGAGAGTGTGAAGATCTATTCACCGAGTACAAAATTCAACATCACCATTCTTCGCCTTATCGCCCGCAAACTAATGGGGTAGTCGAAGCGGCCAACAAGAATGTCAAAACCATAATAATGAAAATGACAACCAATTACAAAGACTGGCCCCAGAAGCTGCACTTTGCATTATGGCGGTATCGAACTTCAATCCGCACCTCAATGGGCGCAATCCCATTTTCATTGGTCTATGGAATGGAAGCAGTACAACCTATTGAGTTGGAGATACCTTCTCTAAGGATAGTCCTCGAAAGCAAAATCCCAGAAGTTGCATGGGTACAAGCAAGATATGACGAGCTAATCATGCTCAATGAGCGTCGGCTTCAAGCCGCTCACCATGTACAAGTCTATCAGCGCCGAGTGGCCAGACATTTCAACAAGATGGTCAGAACCCGAAACATCAAGGAAGGCGAGCTTGTCCTGGAAGCCCTTCGCAAGAGCGTCATGGACCCAAGGGGAAAATTCAAACCCAACTAGGCAGGACCATACATCGTCAAGAAAATCCTCTCCGGGGGAGCAATCGAATTAACAGATGTCGATGGGACAGAATTCCGATCCTTGACAAACCTCGATTTGCTCAATAAGTTCTATGTCTAAGTCGAAGATTCAAAATTCAAAGTCAAGTTCAAAAAGTTCTGTATGTTAGAACTACGTTCGGCCTGATTCCTTAACGGGACACGTAGGCAACCTCATTCCGAGGCCCGGCCACTTTAATACATAAAAAATCAAATTTCCTCAATTACGGGCATCCTAAAAATCAAATCAAAATTCAAAATTCAATTGTTGTTGTCTTTATTCCAAATGTGCAAATCAAAAGCAAAGCATGTTCAAGCGAATTTAACACAATAACCTTTTTATTTGGCTCTAAAGCCTCAATGAAAGATAATTCAAATACAAGGTTGGAATCAAGTGAAGCGAAGTTCAAAGCCTTTTCACTTCCACTAAACACACTTCCTAAACTCATTCTCTAAACACACTCTTAAACACACTTCCTTCTAGTACAACTTCAAACGCATTGAGCTTACAAAGATATGGAGTCCGACGACTATGCTCTCGAGTCTTAGCACCTTGAGTACTACCCCCTGGCTCTTCTCGCAATCATTCATCAATCTTCCCCTTACTCAAGCGGCGGGAGAAGGAACTTGCTAGTCTTCCAAGACGGGAGGATGACGAACCTCCCTTGGACTCAGAACGGTCAAGCACCGAACGGGCCACACTCCCGTCACCTTCCTCATAATCAGTTGATGTAGGGCGTCTACCTCTAGAACCTCGGACTCTCGCTGGTCCGGAGAGAGAAATGTCCCTTTGGCTTGGACCTTTCATCCATACAATATACCCCGCAGACAGAGTGGTAGGCTCAGGTGGGTATTGAATATTCAAGAATGGTTTGGCAACCTAATACCGTCTCCAAATTTCAAGTCGATTAGCATTCAGTGCAACATGTTTCGGATGCTCATCGGCACAATCCGGGATTTCTTGTTTCAAACCGTATTGTCTCATCACTCGAGCAGGCGAGTAGAAGACTAACATTGGGAGGCTAGGAACCCTCAAAGCAGTAGAGGTAGGTGCATGTCTCATAGCAGTAATTCCCCACCAAGGAACTACCCACCTTATACAAGATTCAACCCCAGAGAGTGCATCGCCACTCATCCAATGAAAGCCGGTCATACACCATGGGCCGCATAGTGAACCCTTCTCTATTATAGCTTTCCATGTTCTCCGGTGGTGCCACCTGTAGGGGAATACAATTAAACATAATAACATGTGCGGAAACAATCCCCAAAGCCAGGAAGCATGTATAAAGCACATATTAAGCAGACTTACGTTTGAAGCGTGTTTTCCACGAATTGTCAACGAACACGAACTTAGAACTCCACTTGTCGTTCCTCTACTTGGTTCACCGACACGTTCAGATCCGTCTTGATTATCGTAGCTTAGACAATCGATCAAGATACTTTACTTTTGGGAAGAACTCACTTTGGAGGCACAGAGAGAATTAGGGTTCTCTGTGTCTCTAGGGTTTTAGTAATGAATTGTGTGGTGTGTTGTAAAATTGGTTAGAAGGTTATTTACATAACCTTACTAACCGACCAAGCCATAAGGCAAGGCCGGCTAGCAAGCCCGCGCAGCATCACACGGACACGCACAACGAGCTGGGCCGTGGGCCGCGCTGCTGCTGCTGTGTCGTGGTCTTGGCCCGCGCGCGCACACAGCTGCTCGGCCATGGGCCAGAGCTGCTGTGTCGCCTTGCTTGCTTGCCTAGCGCGCGCGCCCACGGGCCTTGAGTGCTTCGTGCACTCTACTCGTGGGCCGCTCCTCGTATCCGCGTTTAATATATTTCCGATATATTCTTTATCGTTTCGTATACGACGAATCACCGTCGTACGATACGATTTATTCGTTTCGCCTAGCTTACGAATATTCGCGATACGATATACGATTCCGATGCAAGGTCGTATCGTATAATATGTTTTCCAAACTAATTCACGAAAAGCTATTAAATGAATTTCTGGTTCATTTAATCCGTTGATCTGTTACGTGTCATTGGTGTGACCTTGTAGGTTCAGTCAAGAGTAAGCTGTGAGTTCAATATCCATTAAAACTCACTGATCGGAAGCATTGCTCCAGCTAGCTGTTCCGATCACTTGATCTCACTGAATTAATTGTTCGCAATTAATCTGAACCTTGGTATTAGACTTAATGCACCTTGGGTGAAGGACATATTTCCTTCAATCTCCCACTTGTCATTCAGACAAGTGTGCATCCACATTCCTTTGTCACTTAGTGTTACTTACTGAACATAAGGTAAGATCCAAGCCATCCATATTAGGTCCAGAAGTGTTTCTCGGATTACAGAGTTCAACTGTCAAACTTTTGCAGAAGGTTAAGCCTAACCATTCTGAGCACGGCCATGCATTTTACAGTATCTAACTCTCCAAGAGGCCTTGTTACACAACAACACCATATCCTATCAAAGATAGGAGGACAATCCATTCTTGCAATCTATGAACACTCACTTTGATTTATAGTACGCCCAATAACTGCTTTTATAGCCTCCTTTTACGGTGCGACGTTTAGCTAGTATCAAAGCGAACTAATTCTCAAACGAGCAGACATAATCGCTCATGTTTTGAGGAACGGTTTCTAATCACCATTAATGAGAAATACCTATGACATGACTTTAATCTCTTAAAGTGTTCTCATGGTCAATCCGATACAAGATCCAATAAGTATCTATGCAAAAGATTCTGACATCCAGTCACTCTAGTTCAAGAAACAGAACTAAGTAATCTACTTGCAATCTAATCTTCATTAGTCATTGGTCGTCCACCTTTCAATGACCTGGATTAGGGATCCTTTGTGACTTCAATATTCAAGTTCACTTATGGGTGTTTCTTTGTCGAAGAATCCATCTTGACATCCCATTTGAATGATTTGAATCACATGGACTTATCATTTTATACTAAACCAAGATTAAATGATCTATGAAATATGATTTCATAAATGATAAATGTTTAAACCAAATGCTTACCAATTTGTGGGCCTCTAACCCAAAATCAAGCATTTAATGTTTTACAGATATAGGCCTTTCACCCAATACTTAAAACATTCATGGAACTCAAACTTGATTCCATTTCTGCATATGAATGTTGTGTCTCATTCAATGCAGAGGTTTAGTTTATCATACTTTGCTATCCTTAGCATCTTTTCTATCGAAAGCCTTTCTATTTAAGATGAAAAGATCTTTGAATATATTTCTAGTATGATCTAGTCTTTCGTTGCTGTTTAGAATGATAATCATATCTAAAATAGAAAATCATCCAGGTAGCAGACTTGTGATCAACCTGAGTTCATTGAAGAACTCCCACTAAAAACAATTCCCTTTCATTGCTTCTTAGGCAACAATGAATTCATTTCAATTATGTAGAATTTCAAATGATGCTTCCTTTTGGAATGCTCCAACCAGTTCACATAGATGTGGGAGATACATCTTTCAACTGAGAACTTGGAAACTAATCATTGATTCAGTTTCCCATGCATCACATATGGTTTAGAACCTATGTTACCACCTTTTAATCACGACGCCTGATTGCCCGTGTATGTTTGTGGTTTGCCTAACAACAAGATTCAATTTTTGCTTAGGCAAATGCATGTAGCATCAAAACTTTAGTTATTTTCACTTCCTCTTATCAAGTGCTCATCCTACATATCCAAATGTATTGGATGTTCTTGATACTGTTCCAATGATCTTTGATCCAGATCAATAGAGATTGGTATAAACTCGTCACGATCCAATGTTCACGAGTTATCTTGGCGATCTATATATCACATTATACATGATTGATTGTAATGCAAAAACCATTCACATTTTAAAATCCATCCATGTAACTTTTAGCTTCATTCTATTTCAAGAGACACTGAATCTTGCTAAAATCTTGGCATTGCCATGTGATATAAGGTGAAGGCACCTCTTCAAGGTCCTTCATGCTTAACTTTAGTGATAACAGCCTAGCTTTATACTTAGTTAAAGCATTCATAACTTAGACTTTCTCATATGGGTTGAGAGTCTCCTTTGAGTCTCTCCATTGTGTTTGATTTAGTAATTACTTTTACAGAATCCAAACAACGCTTTAGATCCTATCCAATAGATCTTTATCCCAGTATGTTCTAAGTTTCGCCATGGTTCTAATTTTGACAAATACTTTCAAATCTAATCATTTAGAATTTGAATGTCATTTTCAATAAAGAGATATGTATCTCATATATAGAACCAATAAACTTGATTTAGCTCCCACTAAACTCCTCATCTATAAGATGATCCATATTTTCATAAAGCTATGATTGCTCAATAGCCTTTTAGACAAATATGGTCCAATTCCCACTTGCGTGCTTTAATCTATGTTCTTAAGCTTGCTCTTTTATCTAGCATCCAAAACTTTTACATTGTGTGATGTACACAATTCCTTTCTACAAGTCCAATTGAATACGGTGTTTCATTTTCCAATTGCCATATTGCCATATGCAATGATTGCTAGATTTATCCAAAGTAGTTTAAGCATTCCGACTTGGTAAAAAGATTCAACATTATCAACGCCGTGAAGTTGTTTATAATCTTTAACCACCAATCTAGATTCTCTTTTGTATGTGTATACAATATCATCTCTGTATGTTTTGAAAACATGTTTGCAACCAATGGGAGTAAACCCTTTATGCAAATCAACGTTGTATGTTTAGAAAACATATTTGCAACCAATGGGAGTGAACCCTTTATGCAAATCAACGTTCTTATGTTTAGAAAACATGATTGCAACTAATGGGAGTGAACCCTTTATGCAAATCAACCAAATCATAGATTTGATTCTTTAAGATGAAGATATTTCGGATAAAATGGCCTCAAACCATTTTGTATGGCCTCGAACCATACTTGGGAATTTTTAATTCGTCGTAGCTAACCTGTAAGTCGTATGTTCTTGAAGCACTTTCCAAAGTCTTCACAGTTTTCATTCCTCAAGATATCTATGTATCTATCTTGGTTGAATTCTATTCCTTATACTATTTACTAGGTATTGAACATCAAACGTTAGTGTCTATAAAGACATTACTCAAGTCCTCTGAGTATTCGAATTCTCTTGAAGCACTTCTAAAGTCGTCCTGAAGCTCTTCCAAAGGCTTCTAAGTTCAGAGCTTTTCCAAAGACTCCTAAGTATCCTACATTTGTTTGTTGCTTGACGCGAAGTCCATTAGAGGTCATTTTTCTCCCACTTGCCTTTTTGGAAATATGATGGTTTCCTAAAATACATTATCTTAAGCAACAACCATATGTTCTCAGATTTATGGTAGAATCAATACCTTTTGTTTCTATGAGTCGCTCATAAAGAAACATATATCTATCCTTGAGTTTGTTTGATGTAAACACTAACTCCCACTGGGTTTGATAACCCTAGATATATATGTACTGAAAAGATGTACTGAACGGAAGTTCAATCCTTATGACATCTTATCCTTAGCTTTTGACAACTTTGTTTAGTGTGATAGTCACTTGAGAGTATCATTTAGAAACTATATAGGAAATAGTCGTGATTATCGTTAATCGAAATAGATTCTGATTTCTCCACTTGGACATACCATATTCTTATGGATCTTTGATTGTTATAATGCCATATAAACAATCTAGATAATCTTTCTTGGCTCATGCAAACATCACCTTGACCCAGCCTAGATGTTCCAAAATTCTTGCCAAGTTGATTTTATACTCTTTTGTTAATCGCATTGAAGCATTTCACATATTTCACGTTGAGTAAATATTGCCATATTTTCTCCAATTCTTGTGAAATAGGTAAGTCATAAAATCCATCTTTGGCCCATGAACTTTATTGTCTAGAAACTTCTAACAATAGTCCATTTCTATGTCATGTTCAACAAGCAAGACCCACGTGTCTTAAATTAACCAACTTTCAGAAATCCATGCCATGGAATCTTAGAATGTTGACTTGTTGATATAGTCGTATGACATTGCCAAAGATATGTGGAACACAAATCAAAGTGTTTGATTTGAACCTTCTGAAGTTTGAGTTTGAAGAGATTCGTTTGTTTATTAATCAATCATATGACTCAACCCTTAAATGACCATTTCATTCAAATAAACACTTAACGAAGGTTTTTGTTTACTTTGAATGTGAGTCTTTCCGTTGTCCAAACAGAAATTGATTATGATGATTAATGGAACATAATACCATTAAGTTCCAGCCTTTAGAATGACTTTAAAACAAACACGATGACCCTACAATTAATGTAGCACAACTTTGCTTCATTTCCTACTTGTAGGCCAATAACCAGACTTAGCTCCCGGAATTTGAGTTCTTAACAAGAGTTTAGAACCTCAAGCGGCAATCTAATACCATAGGAGTTTATTTGCTAAGTCGTTTCTCTTTAACATAAACATCAAGGTAGAAATTGAATATTGAATTCATTTCTTTTGTTCTCCTTTCCTATCCTTTCTAGCATGTTTTCTTAGAGTCCTAAAGATTTTACTCTTTGCTTTATCTTCTTACTTTGTTACGCTTACAAAGTCCATTTATTTTGTTCACTTTGAATGACAACATCCAATGAGTCTAATTCATCATCGAATCAAAAGAAAATTGGTTGTTAACCATTGGTTATACATGAGTCTTTAACTCAATACTTCGTTATTTCAAAACTACCCAATATTCTGAATATATGAGGTCCAATTGATCTACCATTCAAATTCTAGTTTGAAAACAACCATGAAGATCACTATAAGAAAATAGCATTCAAGATACGCTCTCACTCTCCTTTTCATTGAGAATCGCTCTCAAAATAGTTACCAATCGATCGAGGAAATATCGCAGTTCTATTGTCCGAACGCAATAATGTTGAAGATGTACTATTCTACAGAATGAAATAGCAAAGAACACATTTATCATACTTTAACAACTTGAAATAAAAGCATTCACGCAATCATCAAAGCTATTAAACATTTCATTCATGCAAAAAGCAAAAACACGGTCCAAAATGAATGAAACGATTCCAAGACCCCAAAAGTCCTAAATCCTTAAGCAGCTTTAGCATGTCTTAAGTATTTTAAGATTTTAGGTAAGCAAAACCTATTGCTAGTAATCTCCAAATTAGTATTGGTTAATAAATTAATACCATAATTTATCCCACTGCCACAACATAATGCCATTGTTGTTTGAGTTGAAACCACAATCAACGTGCTCCTTTAGGACGCCTTACCACCTAAGTCAACTAAAATAGCACCTCGCTTTAGCGTAAACCTACTATCTTAGATCCTTAAATTTTTTTAAGTTCTTGATTTGGAAGGCAATTTTTAAACTCAATATTATTTTTGACCTAGTTGTTTCTATGTTGGTTCGATTATTTAGTGAACTTAATCTAATCGAGTCATATGAAACAACCTATTCATGCAAAGCATACATACATTCATACATTCGAGCATAATATATATATTAAAGTGCATAAATAAATGGTGATCTAGTATGGCCCAAAACATCTTGTCTTGAAGCATCCAATCTTCATCACCTCCTTGTTAGCTTGGCATCGTCTTGAATCTTCGTTCAAATGCTAACTTAAAGTTCTAAACTTAGAAATACTTGAAAATAATAAATTACATCAAAATTTCCATGGTACGCAGACCATATTTAAAACTTTACATTCAAAGATAGAACGGTACGCAGACCGTATTTAACTATCCTAAACTGGCCATACTAGTCACTTGGAGTACCTGCATTACATAAAATATACATTCTATGCATTCACCCATTCGTGTGCTAAAACGAATGGCCCATATAAATATGCAAGTATTTACGTGAATTAATTAAAATTCACGTTCACATAAACGCCTCCTAAAAGATTAATCAATTTCCAAATTATTAATCCTTAGACTTTAATCTAATTAAAATAGAATTTAATTAAAATAATGAGACCTACGAAAATAATTATTTCATTTTAATTTCATTTAGTGGCTCCCACTCAAACCAGTAATTATTCCGGATAATTAATTATGAAATATTAAATTAAAACTCGCGGCCCGGCCCAAGCAAATAAAATATTAAATTAAATATCCCGTTAGCCCAAATTAATGCAAATATACGAAGCCCAACGAAATAAACAATTTTCAACGAAAAAAGTCCGATTACGTAGTTGGACTAGGCTTGCGCCCAGCCCAATCCCTTGCGTGTGGCCTATGAGGCGCACGAGCAAGCTCGCACACCCCCAGGCCTTCGCGCGCGCGCGTGCCTGCAGCTATCGCTGCCCCTGCGCTGCGTCGTTGTGCCTTCGTGCGCTGGACGTCGCATGGCCTTGTACCTTGCTTCGTCGCAGCCCCCGCAAGCAATCGCCTGCCCCTTTCCTCGCCCAGCGCACACGAGGCACGCAGCACGCTTGCATAGCAGCCCGTATGGCTCGACGAGCCATATGTCTACCACACTTGTGTTCGTGCCTTTGGTTCGTGATACGGATCAACTCAATTAAAAATAAATTTAATTTCACGAACTTGCATTAATTTTATTTTTTAAAAAGTTACGATTTTTATTTTCGAAAAACAACGATTTTTAACGATTTAATAAACTCCAACGACAATCCAATTTCGTAAAATTATTGAATCGAGTCTAACAATATTCAAACTTTTAAGAACGAAGTAACGAACAAATCAACATTAAAGTTTGAACTTTTAATTAATAAAATCCGAAGCTTTAAATCGTTCATTAACATTTAAATTTCAGATTTTTAATAATTTGGTTTAAGTGTGATCAAAATTAACGAAACCATTCAAAATTTTAATCCAATAATTTTTAAAATTAGCCACTGACCCATGAAATTATATCCCCTTTCCCAATTAACCGAATTATTAAACCAAAATTAATTAAAATTCAATTAGGGTTTCAAATTTTACGAATTGGGGAAAGGCAAAATTAGGGTTTATACTTATCGGAAAAATTAGAAATTTTTACCATAGATCAATAATATACCCAGAAACATTGTGTCAAAATTTCAAGAAATTCCGAGTAGCTTAGGTTGACCTTTTAATTGAATTACTGTCTGACACTTTTAATTTTTAATGAAAAATTAACAAAAACGCCCAAAAAACGACACTTCGAGGCATGTTTTTGCAATTCCGTTCACTTGAGTTGATCTTAGAAAATCCTTTTCAATAAGATTAGGGTTTTAAAACTCAAAAAAACGAATATTTTTGATTTCGGACCTGATTATTACGCAATTCATCCAATAATTCGTACAAATTCCGAAAATTCAACAAAAAATTCAAAATTTTCGACAGATGCAAAAACAATAAAATCATGCTAATCCATGCTTTGAATACATAAGTCACATGATACCACTGTAGGGGAATACAGTTAAACATAATAACATGTGCAGAAACAATCCCCAAAGCCAGGAAGCATGTATAAAGCACAGATTAAGCAGACTTACGTTTGAAGCATGTTTTCCACGAATTGTCAACGAACACGAACTTAGAACTACACTTGTCGTTCCTCTACTTGGTTCACCGACACGTTCAGATCCGTCTTGATTATCGTAGCTTAGACAATCGATCAAGATACTTTGCTTTTGGGAAGAACTCACTTTGGAGGCACGGAGAGAATTAGGGTTCTCTGTGTCTCTAGGGTTTTAGTAATGAATTGTGTGGTGTGTTGGAAAATTGGTTAGAAGGTTATTTACATAACCTTACTAACCGACCAAGCCATAAGGCAAGGCCGGCTAGCAAGTCCGCGCAGCATCACACGGGCACGCACAACGAGCTGGGCCGTGGGCCGCGCTGCTGCTGCTGTGTCGTGGTCTTGGCCCGCGCGCGCACACAGCTGCTCGGCCATGGGCCAGCGCTGCTGTGTCGCCTTTCTTGCTTGCCTAGCGCCCGCCCATGGGTCTTGAGTGCTTCGTGCACTCGGCTCGTGGGCCGCTGCTCGTATCCGCGTTTAATATATTTCCGATATATTATTTATCCTTTCGTATACGACGAATCACCGTCGTACGATACGATTCATTCGTTTCGCCTAGCTTAAGAATATTCGCAATACGATATACGATTCCGATGCAAGGTCGTATCGTATAATACGTTTTCCAACTAATTCCCGAAAAGCTATTAAATGAATTTCCGATTTATTTAATCCGTTGATCTGTTACGTGTCATTGGTGTGACCATGTACGTTCAGTCAAGAGTAAGCTGTGAGTTCAATATCCATTAGAACTCACTGATCGGAAGCATTGCTCCAGGTAGCTGTTCCGATCATTTTATCTCACTGAATTAATTGTTCGCAATTAATCTGAACCTTGGTATTAGACTTAATGCAACATGAGTCTCTCCATAAGCCAGACCTTAGAGATAATACAAGAAATGCAATTCAATATTCAACATTCAAAATACAAGTACAATTTCAATATACAAGAAAGCTCCAGATCCTTACTTGGAGTAATACCGGACTTATCGACAGCAAAGTAGAGGGGTCCGACTTCAGCATATCAAGGCCCATCAATGTTTCGCCAATCACGAGCGGCATTGGGTCCCGGCAACTAGCAAATTGCTCCACAATCTCTATTAGGGAGCCATCTCCATTTCCAAACCCCTGCTTCGAAAAGAGGAAGCGAGCAAAGATACAAAAACTCAAGGCGCTCAAGCGGAAAACCTTGGGGACGTCAACAAAGTAAGTAACAAGGAGGGACAAATCCACCCCTCAGCCATATACAACAGCACTCAAAAGTGGGGGCTTCAAGCCCAAATACCTTTCAAAGCTCGAGAAAAAGTGTTCTTCAACACTAGGTAGGCATGGCTCCGTCATAACGGGCCACCCCAATTTAGCACTGAACTCCTCAGGGAGGGGACATACCTCATTATTTCTAAAGCGGAAAACATTCAAAATACAAGTACAATTTCAATATACAAGAAAGCTCCAGATCCTTACTTGGAGTAATACCGGACTTATCGACAGCAAAGTACAGGGGTCCGACTTCAGCATATCAAGGCCCATCAATGTTTCGCCAATCACGAGCGGCATTGGATCCCAAGCCACAAGAGAAGCAAGAATGAAGTGCACATCAAGTTTCACAAACCGGAAAGAGGCGAGCACTCCAAGATGCATGCCATCAAGCTCCCTTTTCTCCAATTTGCCTAACAAACCGAGCCAAGAGTTCAAGGAATTTTCAAATGACATGGCCACTTTCTCTCTTTTTTTTCGTGAATAAACAGTTTGCAAAGAAAAGCAGGGAAGGATTGGTGCAAAGTATAATCCGGAACGCTCCCTATTTATACAACAACCGGCGTTTATGGTATTACGCCAGCGCCGGACGCAGGGGCCTGCAACAAGGACGAGGCCACCGTCCCCTTTATAATTCCTAGTACGCACTCTTTATAGCTTTGGACAGCTAAGTGCAGCCCCAATAATTCAAGATTCCAAAAGCCGCAAGCCGCGCAATTCCAAGCAGTCCGAGTCAGCGCTTCAGGCCAATTTCGGGTCAATCTATTCAAACATTCTAGTCCTAAATCGGCGTCCTAAGTCGAGTCTGCATATGAATAAGAAAAAGTTGAATATACTTTGACTTGCGCTTTCTCTAACCAAAAAACCTCAGTCAAAGTGGGGGTTTATAGTGGGTATGTACACCCGAAAAAATGGGCAAATTTTTTTCAAGAGTCTGCATATGCATAAGCAAAAGTTGAATGTACTTTGACTTGCGCTTTTTCTAACCAAAAAACCTCAGTCAAAGTGGGGGCTTATAGTGGTTATGTACACCCGAAAAAATGGGCGAAATTTCTCAATTTTGCATGCATACATATAGACACAAATTTCAAAGGCACACACAACGCATAGAAAATTCAAACCATACAAAATTCAAATTTTCGACCATACAAAATCCAAGAATTCCAAACTTTACAAAATTCAAGTACAGAACCATATAACCATATAAAATTCAAGTTCCAAATACAAGCCATCAAAATCCATACAAAAACAATCCATACAAAATCCAATCAAGGCAAGCTGGAACTCGCTACCATGCAGGATCAGTCCGAGTCATCATCAACCGTAATGTCAACCACGGGCTCCTTGTTCCTCTTTTGGCACCTATAGCGCTCCAGATCCTGAACCAGCTCCGTCCTAGGGGTAGCAGGCTCCTGCTCCGAAATACGAAGGGTACCGAGAGGACGATAAGTTCCCTGCTGAGGGGAAGGATACTGATAAGGCTGCGGGAACGCCAAGAACTGGCGCTGCATCTCAAAAGCCTGGGCCTGCTGTAATACCTCGTATTTTTCTATTATTATAAATATATTTTATTATATTTATAAAGCATTTCGTTGTATTTTTATAAATTAATTTCATTTAATGAGAATTAAATGCGCTTTTTATTCTTAATTAATTAAATATTAATTATTTCAAAAACCGTATTTTTTATTAAATAAATTCAATGAATTTATTTAATCGGGAATTGTTGGGTCGTATTTCAAAAACGAATTTAATTTAATTAAGGCCCAGTTGTTTGCCATAATCAAACCCAACAAAAGCTTGCAAGAATTAAGTTCAACTAAGCCCAAAAATCAAGCCCAACCTTAAACCCTAATACCTAACCCATGAAGGAATGAGAACCTATAAATACCCCTCCCCTTCATGAGATCCCCTAACTTAAAAATTATGAATTTTGCTCTCCTCTCTCTTCTCTTACCTCTCCTCTTCGTCCGACCCTTTCTTGAGCCACAAGGCACGAGCCGTGCCCTTGTGCTCGTGCCCAGCCGCGCCTCACGCGCACCCCTCTCTCTCCCTCTCGTCGCGTTGCAGCCCCGCAGCGCCCAGCACTCGTGCACGAGGCTGCTGCTGCTGCTGCTTGTTGTGCGCACTCGCGTGCTCGCCCCTCGCCTGCCCTTGCGCGCATGCTGTGCCGCGTGTGTGTGCCTTGCTGTGCCCAGCGCCCTTGTCGCCCCTCGCCTGCCCTTGCGCGCGCACCACTGCTGCTTGCGGTGCGTGTTGCGTGTGTTGTTGTTGCGTTGTTCGTGTGACGCACACGCACACAACACGAATAATTTTTGTGTGTGTGTGTGTTGCCAATTGGAAAGATCAAATTTTGTTTTCAAAATTATTAATTTTCAGTTTTAAATTGATTAAGTATTGCGATTAAATTTCATTATTGGATTATTTGATTAAAACGGTTATGAACACCGTATTGGGTTAATATTGTGTTTTAATTAAAGAGATTGGATTTGATGATTTAAATTATGATTTTCAGATTTAATAAGTTTATAAAGTGTTGATTTTTGAAGTCAAAACATGTTTTCGGATTTAACCATTGTTAGGGTTTCGGTTTCAAATCGATTGAGCGATTGATTCACATAATTTAATGACAATTTAAATTATGGGAATCAACCTAAATTTTCAGATTGATTATAAGCTTTAAAAAGTTGGTTTTTAAGGGTTTTAAAGCGAAAAAGTCAATGTTTTTATGCTAGGACTTGAGTTGACTATTTGAGACTATTAAATTACCAATTAATGATTGATTTCTAACTAAATTAAGAGTTTTAGTTTCTTAAATAGTTGCTGGAAATTTAGTAAACATGGATAATAATTTAGTTCTCTTATTTTGTTTTATAGGAGTTGATTTCTAGTGAGTCGTGATTCGCACAGTGGCCCCCGTACATAGGTATTCCAGGTACGTACAAGACTAGGGTGACCACCCATCCCTTGAGGACTTTGTGAAGTGTATTGAATGCGAATCATGTGAACTTATATGCTATGAATTCATGTTTGATGATTGGGAATGATTATGTTTTTATGAATTCATGTTTAATGTTGAGAACAAGCATGTTATTATTATTGTTGAATCTATATGAACGAGCATGTTATGAAGTGAATTATGCTTTATAGATTCTATTGAACTATCATGTTATGGACTTTTATAATCGTTGAATTATGTCAAAGCATGTTGTTCAAGTTGGTTTGCATGTATGAGTAGTGCGCATGCAGTTGTTATTATTGTTATGCTATTGTACAGGATGTCTAGCATAATTATTGAGCCAATCGAATATTGCCAGTGAGCAATATATATTATACCAAAGGGGTAGAATATGTTAGAGATTCTATGTGAATTGAACTAAGGACAATTCGTGCTAAGGGCACACCCCGCTTGTTAATAGGCAATGTCGGGTTATCTCAAACAGTGTTTTTGAGAAGGAACAATGGGAGTAATTTCACTTGAGTCTATGTTTAATCACAAGTCCTAAAGAAGTAAAATATTAAAGAGTCATTGTTGAATTGTTGAATTGTTCAATTGTTTGCATGTTGTGTCTTGAGTCGCCTTGAACATAATATACTAATTAACGTAAAGTGTAACCCAAAGAGCTTCAAAACTCTTGGAACGTATATACCTTGAGTATGAACAATGGGGGGAGTCTTGCCGGAAAACTTGTACTCCTAGAATGATACAAGACGTTGTTTCGTTCTCTTTTATGCCATTGTGCATTGGAATTCCTGTCGGTATGGCCCGACTGTCGGTAGTAGCCCGAGTTATTTTGGTGTATGGTTGGCTCCCATCACCCTCTCTTTCCTTTTGAGGATACTTTACTTTACCCGTTCAAAGCTACTTTTTTTTAAACTGTGAGTCAAGAGTCGTGTCTCGTGTCGAGTCTTGTCTCCATGTTTACTTGTTTATTTTATGGCTTTTGCATGTTGATTATTTAATTGTCGAGTGAAGCATGTTAGGATAGAATGTTATTCTAGCTTGTCCGTACTCAGCTTTTGCTGACTTCGTGCTTCATGTCTTCTGGTCATGGCCTTTGCCATAATGACCCTATGATGATCCATCAATTGCATTTGCGTTGTTGGGGAGTAGAATTTCAATAAAGCAGGTTTGTAGAGATAACTTGTGGGAGAAGTTATCATGGTATTCGAGTTGAGAGTTTTATGCTTCCGTATTTTATAAACTCTATTTATTTCTATTTACAGTCATGACTAATACTACTATTTTCAGTTAATGGATTTCAAACGGTTTGTTTTAGTTTGGGCCTCAACGGTTCCAACTTGTTTTAATGACCATTAATTATTTATTTAATATGTTTGAAAGTTAGTTAATTCCGCTGCGTAATTCTGGTAAATAGCCTTAGTCGTTATCACGGTGGCGGTAATATCTTAGTAATTCCTGTGTTTTAAGTTGGAAAATATTTTATAAAAAGCAAGGAATTATTAGGGTGTTACAAAGTGGTATTTGCAGAGCTCTAGTTTGAGAGCTGCTTTGCATTAATTAATAGTGCAAAGTGGTAACTCCTTAAACTACGATTGCGGAACTTTAGGATTTTCGAAAACTATTTTCCTAAAGTCAAAACGTTATTTATGAGTACTCAAAATTTTGAAAAGCCAAATACCAATTATTTGTAGTGTTTGAAAATTATTTTAAATTTCGAATTATTTTTCGAATTTCCGAAAATTTTTCGAATTTTTTTTTTTAAAAAAAAAACAAAATTATTTTATTTTCGGATTTTCCGAATTTTCGAAAAAAAAATAATAATAATATATTTTTTTCGAAAATTCCGAATTAATTATTTATTTAATTCTTTTAAATTATTTTTGAAACTAATCGAATTAATTAAATTATTCGAGTAATTATTTTAAATTTTCGATTTTAATTTCTAATAATTTCGCCTATATTAGAAGTTATTTATTTAAATTAATTTCGAAATTTTTTATTTCTTTTCTAAGTGGGGAATGGGTAAAATAAGAAGGGTATAATTAGTCTAAGTATGTGTTGTTTAAGTATGCCTTTCTAATCAAGTGTTTATGTGATTATGCCTTGATGTTGTGATCTTTTAATTAAAGTTTGATCATGTTTTGTTTGCTTTATGTGATTAATTGCATCACGAATCATGATTAAGCATGTACTTGTGCATTGAAAATTGTATGGCTCAACGAACTTACTTTGTTTTGGAACACTTTTAGTAAGACTTTGTAGTTGTTAACTTTCAGGATTAAGATGTTGATTTCAAAGTACGCAAATCTAGGAAACCTAGAGAAGCTAGACTGTGAGACCCCACACATTTATGTCAAGAAGATTGAGTTTGCCTGCAATTACTTTGCTTCAGTGAAGAACCTACCTGAGTTGAGAAAGAAATATGTTATGGCAGAGATGGTTATTCATTGCTTACCTTCCAAGAACCCATACATCGATTTCGGGATATGCATATGGAAAATGGTATCCCTAATTACTACAAGTATGGTACTCCAGATGGTAGATGGAGATATGATTTGGAGATTATGACTACAATTATAGAGCTCGCAGAGGAATGTTTTGATGATGGTAAGACGGTAGAGAACATCAACCTTACATGATTAGATCATGATACAGAGACTCAGATGGATGAGGACAGTGATGATGACGTTGTTGAGATTGAGAATCCTAACCGTATCATTCCTGAACCCACTATTGAGATCTCCAGTGACACAGAAATTGAGCCTGAAGTCGACAATGATGAGGTAAACATTGTGTTACAGCAAAACAATGAGGATATGGAGTATGAGTCTGATCCAGAGGAAGACTTTGATGATTTTAAAGATCATGAGCCCTCTTCACCTGTTTGTAAGGGTGGCTGGATAGTTGAGTAGCATTTTAATCTTTGTAATAGCTAGTGCCTAGATTTAGTGAAGCAATAAAGTAGTACACTACTATTTATGGCTTTAGTAGTTCAGCTGTGTGGTTTCCGAATAAAGTACGATCCAAAGGATGTATTATTTTTCCATTGAAGTAATAAAAATCTAGAATTCCTTCTTATATCCTTAATTCTAAGTCTATACTATCTTTTAGAGATTATCGCGAAAGGAATTTTATGCATTTCTTAAATGAAACTATACTTGCAAATTGGTTCAATCTTTCACCACTTGAACTTTGTAATGCGGACTAAGGGGAAAAGCGACCGATAAACAGGCGCCTATCCGGCCTAGGGTCCGAATTTTTTTTGTGTATGTGCACCAATTGAATGACTAGCTAGTGCAATGTGTTAGTAAGGCAGTGTCCAACCTTAGTTGTTAAAGTCAGTCTTTTGCTTTATTTAGGGGAAGGGAAATGACTACCCAAGGAATTGCCGACGTGGTCAGGCAACTGGCTGAAGTAGTGCAAAACTTAGCACAGAATAGGAATAACCAGGGAGTTGATCCAACTGGTGAGATGTTTAAGAAGGTGGCCCAAAGTAAGCCTCCTTTATACCAAGGGGAGATAGACCCGACTGTGCTTGAGAACTGGCTGAGGGAGTTCGATAAGCTTATCGTAGCAGTCAATTGCCCAGAGAACCTTAGGGTTAATAGTGCTGTTTATTACCTTAGGGGAGAAGCCGATCTATGGTGGCAAAGATGTGAGAATTCTTTGAGAGCTACACCTGGATTTGGATGGGAATCATTCAAGGTAGCCTTAAGAAACAAGTTTTACCCACCATATCTGAAGAAGCAGAAAGCTCAAGAGTTCATCGAGTTGAAAATGGATGGTATGTCTGTAACAGATTATTATTCGAAGTTCATCGAGTTGTCTAGGTTTGCACCGGAAGTGGTGGCAACGGAGGAGCTTAGAGCCCAGAGATTTGAGAGTGGATTGACTATGGAATTGCAACTAATGCTTGCTAGAGAGACCTTTACATCTCTTGCCACCCTATATGGAAAAGCTGCCCATCTGTATGGCCTGCAGCAAAAAAAGAATGGGATTGGTGAAAAGAGGAAGGATGTTGGCAACCAAAACCAAGGTGGTGGTCAGCAGAATCAAGGGAATTTTAAGAAAAACAAGGGAAACAACCATTTCCAGTTCAAGGGAAACCAGGGTGGAAATAGGAACAACTTCCACAGTAACAATGGAGATAAGAATCAGCCTGCAGGGAATGGAACGAGAGTCTATGAGTGTAGACGTTGCCATACTAATCACCCAGGTCGAGACTATAATGGAAACCAAGTTGTCTGTAGGTTTTGTGAGAAGCTAGGGCATAGAGAATTTGAGTGTTGGGCCAAGAATGGGAAACCCAACCAAGGTAACCAAGGCAACCGCCAGAACAACAACCGGAATAACCAAAACCTGAATGGAGGAAATAATGGTGGAAACCAAAGGGGTAACCAGAATGGTAACAATGGCAATAGTGCCCAGGGTAATGGAAAGCCCGGAGGGAACTATCAGCAAAATGGGAACCGAAATGCCAATGGAAGTGGCTATAACAAGGGAGTTTCCCAAGGAAAGCTGAATGTGATCACTAGGCAGGAAGCCGAAAACTCGTCTGACGTCATAGCTGGTACTTTTTCTATTAACTCCGTTTTAGTTAAAGTACTATTTGATTCTGGTGCGACTTATTCGTTTATATCAAAGGGTATCTTAGAGAAGTTAGGATTGAAAGAACCCGAAGAAATAGAAGTACCCATAGTGATACCAACAGGTGAGATCGTGAAATGCACTAAGATCCATAGGAATGTACCTTAAACCATAGCCAAGACCATATTCTTGTCTAGCCTAATTGAGTTTGAGTTAGGAGATTTAGATGTGATTTTGGGAATGGACTGGTTGGCCATGTTTAAAGCTAAGATTGACTGTGAGGAGCAGAAGATTCACTTGAAGTCTAGTCTAGGAAAGGTGGTATCGTATCGCCGTTTTGGGAAGCCTAGGAGTGTAGGAATCGTCACGGCAATGGAGCTCGTGAAGTTAGTACACAAAGGGAACCCTGACTTCTTATGCAATGTGAGAGACCTAGACCATGTAATGAAATAGCAACCAGGGGATATTGCAGTGGTGAGTGAATTCTTGGACGTGTTTCCGGAGGAGATCCCGGGAATGCCGCCCAGTCGACCAATCGATTTTACCATAGATTTACCACCCGGAACTGCACCTATCTCGAAAGCCCCATACCAAATGGCTCCAGCAGAAATGAGTGAGTTGAAAGGTCAACTTGAGGAATTTCTAGAGAAAGGTTATATCAGACCAAGTGCATCGCCTTGGGGAGCACCAGTCTTGTTTGCGAAGAAGAAGGACGGTAGCATGAGACTCTGTATAGACTACAGGGAACTCAATAAGGTCACAATCAAGAATAAGTATCCTTTGCCTAGGATAGATGATCTATTTGACCAGTTGAAAGGAGCGGGAATGTTTTCGAAGATTGACTTGAGGTCAGGCTATCATCAGTTGAGAATCGCAGAGCACGATATACCAAAGACTGCATTTAGGACTAGATACGGTCATTATGAGTTCACTGTTATGCCTTTTGGGTTAACCAATGCACCTGCAATCTTTATGGACTTAATGAATCGAGTATTCCATGCATTCTTGGACAAGTTTGTAGTGGTTTTCATAGATGATATTCTGGTCTACTCTAAGAATGAGGAGGATCATGCGGAACACTTAAGGTCAGTGTTGAGTACCATTAGAGAAAATCAGTTGTATGCCAAATTCTCAAAGTGTGAATTCTGGCTAGAAAGAGTTGCGTTCTTAGGACATTTTGTGTCTAAAGAAGGAGTTGCAGTGGACCCTGCAAAGATAAAAGCTGTCAGTGAGTGGCCTACACCTAAGAGTGTCACCGATATTCGATGTTTTCTTGGTTTAGCGGGTTATTATAGACGCTTTGTGCAAGACTTTTCTAGGATCGCCAAACCAATGACAACCTTGATGAAGAAAGAAGCGAAGTTTGAATGGAATGACCAGTGTGAGGAAGCGTTCCAAGCCTTAAAGACGCGATTGACAACCGCGCCAGTGTTAACTTTGCCAGATGAGAGCGGTACTTATGATGTGTATAGTGATGCCTCTAAGAATGGTTTAGGGTGTGTGTTGATGCAGAACGGGAAAGTAATTATGTATGCATCGAGGCAGTTAAAGCCATATGAATCCAATTACCCTACCCATGATTTAGAGTTAGCCGCCATAGTGTTTGCATTGAAGATATGGAGACACTATCTGTATGGTGTGAAATGTAGGATATTTACGGATCATAAGAGCTTAAAGTACATTTTCACACAGAAAGACTTAAATATGCGCCAACGAAGGTGGCTGGAATTGATCAAGGACTATGATCTATATATTCAATACCATGAGGGAAAAGCTAATTTAGTTGCAGATGCCTTGAGTAGGAAATCAAGTCATGGCGTGAATGCGTTAGTAGTTGCTAACGAGCTGTGTAAGGACATGCAGCGACTGAATCTAGAAATAGTGAGTGGAGAATGCCTTGAGGGTATGATGAATGCCTTAACCATCCAGTCGTCAGTGTTTGATGAAATCAGGGAGAATCAGGCTGGTGATGTTAAGCTAGAGCGGATCAAGGAAAACATTTCGCAAGGAAAGGAGGTTGATTTTAAGATCCACGAGGATGGAAGTTTGAGGTATAAAGGACGATGGTGCGTACCTCAAAAGTATGATGAACTAAAGGAGAAGTTGATGAGAGAAGGTCACAATACGCCATATTCTGTTCACCCGGGAGGTGACAAGCTGTATAAGGATCTCAAGAAGGTCTATTGGTGGCCAAGGATGAAAAACGAAGTGGCTGAATTCGTTGCAAGGTGTTTGACTTGCCAGAAGGTTAAAATTGAGCATAGGAGACCTTAGGGAAAGGTCCAACCTTTAGAAATTCCGAGTTGGAAGTGGGACTGTATCTCAATGGACTTTGTCACTTGTTTACCCAAGTCGAAAAGTGGAAATGACACCATTTGGGTAGTGGTCGATAGGTTGACTAAGTCAGCAGTGTTCATACCAATGAAAGAAACCTGGAAAATGGAACAACTTACCAAAGATTACATCAAACATGTAGTGAGATTACATGGAGTTCCTAAGGATATCGTATCAGATAGAGATTCTAGGTTCCTTTCGAATTTCTGGAAAAGTGTGCAGAAGAACTTTGGTACCACATTGAAAATGAGTACGACATTCCACCCAGCCACAGATGGACAAACCGAAAGGACTATTCAAACCCTAGAAGATATGCTAAGGGCTTGTGTAATTGATTTTCAAGGTGGATGGGAAGATAGCCTAGATCTAATTGAGTTTTCATACAACAATAGCTATCATGCCAGTATTGGAATGGCACCATTCGAAGCCCTGTATGGACGAAAATGCAGAAGTCCACTATGTTGGAGTGACATTAGTGAAATCGTTGTACTAGGTCCCCAATTGATAGAGGACACTATGAATCAGGTTAGGACTATTCAATCCAAAATCCAAGCCGCGCAGGATCGCCAAAAGAGCTACGCAGATTTAAAGCGTAGGGATGAAGAGTTCCAAGTAGGTGACAAAGTGTTGTTAAAGGTTTCACCAATGAAAGGAGTGATGAGATTTGGGAAGAAGGGAAAGTTTATCCCAAAATATATAGGCCCATATGAGATCTTAGAACGGATAGGGAAGGTAGCGTATAGACTAGCCTTGCCCATGGATTTGCATAGAGTGCATAATTTGTTTCATGTGTCCCAATTGAGGAAGTATGTCCCGGATAAGTCTCATGTACTGCAACCGGAGACAATAGAGTTAGACCAAAGTTTGACCTTTGAGGAAAGACCTGTCAAGATACTTGATAGCAAAGTGCGTAGCACTCGAACTACGGATGTTAAGATCGTAAAAGTGTTGTGGTCTAACCAAGAGTCTGAGGAAGCTACCTGGGAAGCGGAGGAGGAGATGAGAAAGAAATATCCCGAGCTTTTTCCCGAGGTTAGTTGAGTTACGGGGCCGTAACTCGTTTTCTTTAAGGGGGGGTAGAGTGCGGTAGAATTTCGCGCTTTTTACCTTATTTACCCAATTTACCCTTAAGGATATGCTTGAATCGTTGTTTCCAGTGAAGTTTCACTATTTATTGTCATGTTGAATTACTTAAAGAGTACAGCAACTAAAACTTTTTGCAAAGAAAACGCACTAAAGTCTCAAAATAGTCTCGAGTTTAGTTTTAAAATTGTGATTTCCGTGCCCAAGTTTCGGGACGAAACTTCTTTTAAGGAGGGTAGACTGTAATACCTCGTATTTTTCTATTATTATAAATATATTTTATTATATTTATAAAGCATTTCGCTGTATTTTTATAAATTAATTTCATTTAATGAGAATTAAATGCGTTTTTTATTCTTAATTAATTAAATATTAATTATTTCAAAAACCGTATTTTTATTAAATAAATTTAATGAATTTATTTAATCGGGAATTGTTGTGTCGTATTTCAAAAACAAATTTAATTTAATTAAGGCCCAGTTGTTTGCCATAATCAAACCCAACAAAAGCTTGCAAGAATTAAGTTCAACTAAGCCCAAAAAGCAAGCCCAACCTTAAACCCTAATACCTAACCCATGAAGGGATGAGAACCTATAAATACCCCTCCCCTTCATGAGATCCCCTAACTTAAAAAATCTGAATTTTTCTCTCCTCTCTCTTCTCCTACCTCTCCTCTTCGTCCGGCCCTTTCTTGAGCCATAAGGCACGAGCCGTGCCCTTGTGCTCGTGCCCAGCCGCGCCTCACGCGCACCCCTCTCTCTCCCTCTCGTAGCGTCGCAGCCCCGCAGCGCCCAGCACTCGTGCATGAGGCTGCTGCTGCTGCTGCTTGTTGTGCGCACTCGCGTGCTCGCCCCTCGCCTGCCCTTGCGCGCACGCTATTCTGCGTGTGTGTGCCTTGCTGTGCCCAACGCCCCCGTCGCCCCTCGCCTGCCCTTGCGCGCGCACCACTGCTGCTTGCGGTACGTGTTGCGTGTGTTGTTGTTGTGTTGTTCGTGCGACGCACACGCACACAACACGAATAATTGTTGTGTGTGTGTGTGTGTTGCCAATTGGAAAGATCAAATTTTGTTTTCAAAATTATTAATTTTCAGTTTAAAATTGATTAAGTATTGTGATTAAATTTAATTATTGGATTGTTTGATTAAAATGGTTATGAACACCGTATTGGGTTAGTATTGTGTTTTAATTAAAGAGATTGGTTTTGATGATTTAAATTACGATTTTAAGATTTAATAAGTTTATAAAGTGTTGATTTTTGAAGTCAAAACATATTTTCGGATTTAACCATTGTTAGGGTTTCGGTTTCAAATCGATTGAGCGATTGATTCACATAATTTAATGACAATTTAAATTATGGGAATCAACCTAAATTTTCAGATTGATTATAAGCTTTAAAAAGTTGGTTTTTAAGGGTTTTAAAGCGAAAAAGTCAATGTTTTTATGCTAGGACTTGAGTTGACTATTTGAGACTATTAAATTACCAATTAATGATTGATTTCTAACTAAATTAAGAGTTTTAGTTTCTTAAATAGTTGCTGGAAATTTAGTAAACATGGATAATAATTTAGTTCTCTTATTTTGTTTGATAGGAGTTGATTTCTAGTGAGTCGGGATTCGCACAGTGGCCCCCGTACTTAGGTATTCCAGGTACGTACAAGACTAGGGTGACCACCCATCCCTTGAGGACTTTGTGAAGTGTACTGAATGCGAATCATGTGAACTTATATGCTATGAATTCATGTTTGATGATTGGGAATGATTATGTTGTTATGAATTCATGTTTAATGTTAAGAACAAGCATGTTATTATTATTGTTGAATCTATATGAACGAGCATGTTATGAAGTGAATTATGCTTTATAGATTCTATTGAACTATCATGTTATGGACTTTTATAATCGTTGAATTATGTCAAAGCATGTTGTTCAAGTTGGTTTGCATGTATGAGTAGTGCGCATGCAAGTTGTTATTATTGTTATCCTATTGTACAGGATGTCTAGCATAATTATTGAGCCAGTCGAATATTGCCAGTGAGCAATATATATTCTACCAAAGGGGTAGGATATGTTAGAGAGTCTATGTGAATTGAACTAAGGACAATTCGTGCTAAGGGCACACCCCGCTTGTTAATAGGCAATGTCGGGTTATCTCAAACAGTGTTTTTGAGAAGGAACAATGGGAGTAATTTCACTTGAGTCTATGTTTGATCACTAGTCCTAAAGAAGTAAAATATTAAAGAGTCATTGTTGAATTGTTTAATTGTTCAATTGTTTGCATGTTGTGTCTTGAGTCGCCTTGAACATAATATACTAATTAACGTAAAGTGTAACCCAAAGAACTTCAAAACTCTTGGAACTATAGACACCTACTTTTGTACCCATTCCCGAAAGGGAAAGGTTCGATGATGAAAGCATAAAATCTCCACTTGACAACGCATCTCCTATAAAATAAACGAATCTCAATTCCCCTTTTCATTTCACCCGAAACCTGATATTTATAGAAAACTGCTATTTATGGAAACCTGCTAAAAATAGTAACTGCCGTAAAAGGTAGCTTCTAAAAGTGGCAAATCATAAAGGATAGAAACCTGTCAGAATTAGGTGTTGCATTCCAACATAAATCCTAAATGAGATAGAAAACTGCGAGAATCATATTCCTAATATGATTCGGAAATAAGAGTTACGTATTAATTAAAATCCTAACGAGCCTAGAGTTCGTAACGGGCCCAGACGCATCCCGTCAAAAGATTAATACGCACTAAAAGACTCGATTAAGTCTCAAACTCTACGGATTTCAGGAATCCGAATCTGACTAAGAAAACAGCCCAGACCCTATTTTCAACGCCTGGCTCTGGGCACCGAAATCTTCGGCGCCCAGGCCTGGCCGCTGAAAATACCTGGGTACGTGTTTTTTCCTAATTCTTTATGGATTAGAACTCTGCAATTCTATCTTTTCACGAACTCTTCCCTATAAATACAGCCCCAAATTCGACGTGAAAGGGACACACACAACACACAATTATATTCTGAGTATTGACTCCAACCCTTAGCCTAAGCCTCACGCTGCGAAACTGTTCACTCGTTCTGTCGCAATCGATCCATAAATCGAACAGAACGTATCCTGTCCCATAATTTGAGATTCGTTAAATAAAAAGGAGAAATAGCAAAGTCAAAGTGGTTAGTTTTCTGAGAACCGTGACGCACCTCTCAAGGGTGCGTCGTAATGTGCCCCTTCTCGATGATTTAATTGCTTTCCTCGCCCTTTTTATGAACTGTTAAACTAACTAAATCTGATTGTTCTATCACGCCTAACAAATATAATATTTTCGGGAAATTGGATTATCATGCTAGGGCCCTTAATGCAATCTAAATCAGATAATCACGATCGATCTAGTATTATATGTTGCATATTGCTAAAATCAACTCAGATTAGTTTAATAGTTAACGCATGTCCCTTCAATTATTTATGCTGAGCTAGTAAGGATATCCTGCCTCTGGAGTTATCGACGAGCGAAGTACTCCTCTCGGTAGTTACAGTCCCCCGAACCCTCAATCTCTACCTTGCGGGTGTATGTTGAGAGATCCCCACACCAGGGATCACAAGGGAACCTACGGCCGTCGTGGTCAAACATAATTGCACTCCCTTTATGTCACGATAACCGGGTTTTGTCAGTTTTTCTCATTGTTGTTAAAAACTGAATGGCGACTCCTATATTACTAGTCAATTGGGTGTATACTCACAGGAAATCCAATTACATTTGATTGAATAAAAAGAATCGTCACACCCACGAGGGACGAGGTCACGCATTAGCCTCGTGCTTTTTCGACCCCCTCACAGTGGCGACTCCACTGGGGATAGTGAAGGAAATACTCGTGCTTGTAGGTAATCAAAAAAGCCGAAGGGTGAAACGATCCTACCCCGCGTTTATTTCCCCATCAAGTTGGGACGACTTGAAAATCAGCATATTAATGTGAACGGGCAGAACCGCATAACGAATCTCGGCTCCCTCGGGAGTTGGGACTAAGGATACCTTTTTTCCGCCAATAGGGGGGTGCATACGCTGCGCATGTTGCCCACTCGGTACTTGTGCAGGTAGTACACCTATCCCGAACCCAATCGCTCGCTCATTAGGTCCCTCTCGCCTGCATGCCCCCTTGGTTTGCACTTGCGGGTTGGCCTCTTGGGCGAAATTCGTCTGTTGAAGACACTACCTCGACCGGGGCATGTGTTGGATCTACGATAGAAGCGGTACCAAGCCAGGCGCAAATAAACTACCCATAGAAGCCTATCATAAACTACGTGATATATTTAATTTTCAAATCCATGTTTGTAATGTAGTTATGTGTAGCGAAATATGTGATTGTGTGTGACAAACTATCCTAGAAAACCAACGACCTTAAAAATTGCCCAAACCTTCATAGACTAATTTGCCAAAGAGTTATACCGAAACACGTGTTTCGCAAACCCGAATGATCGCCACAAAAATAAGCGACGCTCGGGATGGCCTGTAACGAATCCCACACACGCTGCTACACGTAAAGGACGTTATTAGGCAAGCACGCAAATCGAAGTCGCATAAACAGAAGACAGAAAACGAGAACCAGCCAGGGACGCATTTGCAACGCCCCTGGCTGGGCGCCAGAATTTCTCACGCCCCACGCTGGGCGCTGAAGTTGCTGCCTGGCCTTCTGGTCAGGCGCAGCTGCCTCGGTGCCCACGTAAAAAGAAAATACGTAGCACAAAAAATGTTCGTAAAAAGAATTGCTACGAGGGCGTAAGAAAAGCACTCGATTTCAAAAGCGACTCGTGAAAAAATTAATAACTCTTTGCGTCGTTGTTAGGCCTCCTACGACGGCAATGCTCGACACTAAAAGTCGACCATGCAAATAATTATGAATGTCACACGGGCAAAGATTTTCGAAAATATAAAGAGTTCAAAGTGCACACATAGCAGTCCAAATATACTAGTCCGACTTAAGGGTAGTCATAGAATGTCTAGAAAACCGACTCACGAAACAAACTAATGTGTCTCCTACTCCACAACAATAATGCAGGGCCCCTGAGTACTTGCCCGTGATATATAGCCATCAAGGAACGCGATGGAAGAAGCATATCCCAAACATCTATACCTAGAGGTCGCACAAACCCAAGAGATGCATGATCTGGGACGCGACCCTTAACGTTCTCAAAGGCCACTCGCCCCAAAGAATCATGCTATGCCAAAAACGCTCCCCAACTCACATGCTTTCGGGCTATTGTTTGGGTTAGAAAAGAAAAGAGCGAAGAAAGAAACAGAAATTATGGCATTAGCTCTCCAAGATGAAGTGTTCGATCCTACTAAATTGATCGCTCCATCACCCTCAAAAGATGACCAAATCCAACGAGGGTGGCGCAAGACTTTCAAATGGACTAATGCTCGTGGGATGAAGTTCAAGATATCTGCGAGAGAGGGTCCGATGTACGAAGAATTAGAGTCTGAATCCGAGTCTGACTCCGAGTCCGAACCTAGCAAAATTGTAACCCCTCCCAAAAATAGTTTAGACCCGGAAATCTCTACTCCGGGAGATCTTTTTGATGTAATGCTTCATGACTTTAATAAGATAAACAAAACTTTTGAGTATGTGCCGCTTAAAAATCCGAGTAATAATGCAGAATGTCTCGCCACTAATGAGCACGAAAAAGAGCCAGAAGAGGAATATACCGAATTAATAAAAGCTGTAAGTGAACAAGAACTCAAAACTCCTATAATTGAGGACACAGAATCGGTAAATATTGGAACAGAAGAAAATCCTAAAATTATTAAAATTGGCCTCACCTTAACTCCCACTGAAAAGGCCGACCTAATCTCCACTTTGCGGGAATTCGAGGGTGTCTTTGCTTGGTCCTACAAAGACATGCCCGGAATAGATCGAGAAATCGCTGAGCATAAAATTCCGCTAGATCCCAAAATGACGCCAGTAAAACAAAAGCTACGGCGGCTCAAACCAGAGATTTAGACGCCGGCTTTATAAAAGTCTCCAACTAACCAGAATGGGTGGCCAATATTGTCCCCGTAGCTAAAAAAGATGGGCGAGTGCGAATGTGCGTAGACTTTCGAGACCTCAACAAAGCCAGTCCTAAAGATGACTTCCCTCTACCTCACATTGACATACTAGTAGACAACACCGCAGAGCACGCGCTCCTCTCCTTTATGGACGGGTACGCCGGATATAATCAAATACTCATGGCAGAAGAAGACAAGGAAAAAACAACTTTCATTACCCCTTGGGGTACATATTGTTACACTGTAATGCCTTTTGGTTTGAAAAACGCGGGGGCCACCGATCAAAGAACATCCACCACGTTACTCCATGACATGATACACAAAGAAATCGAGGTCTATGTGGACGACATGATCGTCAAATCTAAAGACCGGCACGGTCACCTCCCGGCACTTAAAAAGTTCTTCACCCGAATCTTGAAATATAACATGAGACTAAATCCACAAAAATGTGTGTTCGGGTTAACCTCAGGAAAATTGCTAGGATATGTTGTTAGTACGCGAGGAATCGAGATTGACCCATCTAAGATCAAAGCCATTACCGAAATGCCCCCACCACAAACTGAAAAACAGATAAGGGGCTTCCTAGGAAAGCTGCAATACATTAGTAGGTTCATTTCCAAGCTTACTATGACTTGTGAGCCAATATTCAAAAAATTAAGAAAAGAAGAAAAAGTCGAATGGGATGAACAATGCCAAACTGCCTTCGATAAAATCAAAGAATACCTAAGCAAACCACCCGTCCTCTCCCCGCCTTTGCCTGGAATCCCTTTACGCCTATACCTAACCGTCACGGATACTGCAGCGGGAGCTATGCTCTCACAGTGTGTACATGGATCCGAGCGAGCCATTTACTACTTGAGCAAGAAGTTCATACAGTACGAGACGAGATACACAGAACTTGAGAAAACCTGCCTCGCCCTCATGTGGGCATCCAAAAAACTCAGACATTACCTATTGGCCCACACTGTTCATATAGTGTCACAACTAGACCCCTTAAAATACATGTTCGAAAAGCCCGCCCTAAATGATCGCCTGTCCAGGTGGCTAGTCATGCTCTCAAAATTCGACCTAAAATTCATGCCAGAAAAAACAATCAAAGGAAGAGCGGTAGCCGAATTCCTGGCCGAGCATGCCACGAATGAGGAAACCATGGAAGCTTACCTCCTCCCCGACGAGGAACTTCTGATGATACGAGACGACTATTGGACACTATACTTCCATGACGCGTCCAACCAGAAAGGATGCGGCGTCGGAGTTCTCCTAGTCAGTCCCGAAGGGGCCCATATACCAATTTCCGTCAAACTTGACTTCGAGGCCACAAACAACGCCGCCGAATACGAGGCCTGCATAGTTGGGCTAGAGGCCGCAGTTAGCCTCGGAGTCAAACATCTACAAGTCTTCGGGGATGCTTCCCTAATAATCAACCATATATCCAAAAGATGGAAGGTCCGAAGCACTAGTCTCTCAAAATATCAAGCTCACTTAGACCAAATAGTCGAGCAATTTGAAAAAATCGAGTATACGTACTTGCCAAGAGACGACAACCAATTCGCGGATGCACTAGCGAAGCTAGCTTCAATGCTCAACATCCCGGATGAATGGGACGGAATGACCCTTCGGGTCGAGCGAAGGAAAGAGCCGGCTTATTGTTGTGCCATAGACTCCGAACCTGAAAACACCGAAGAAGAACCATGGTACACGGACATCCTTCGTTACAAAACAAGTGGGGAATTCCCCCCAAACACCTCCCCGCGAGCACAAAAGGCCCTACGCCTCCTCGC
The DNA here is from genome assembly GCF_020520425.1 of Spinacia oleracea. NCBI lineage: Eukaryota > Viridiplantae > Streptophyta > Magnoliopsida > Caryophyllales > Amaranthaceae > Spinacia > Spinacia oleracea. Next base: position 24,802,986 of record NC_079492.1, on the reverse strand, counting down.
TTCACAATATAGCATAATTCTGGGAGAACTGTACAAATACACGCCGAATAAAATCAAGTTACTTTGTGTCCACCAAAACCAAGCCCAAAGACTAATGGAAGAATACCATAACGGCGTGTGCGGACCCCATATGAACGGAAAAATGCTATCCCGAAAAATATCCCGCTCAGGGTACTATTGGACCACTATGGAAACCGATTGCCATCACTTTGTAAAAACTTGCCCAAAATGCCAAATCTTCAGTAACCTTAACGATTTGCCTCCCTCTGAACTATACACCTTCACTTCTCCATGGCCCTTTTCCACCTGGGGTATAGATATAATCGGCAAGGTAACACCAACAGGCGTAGGGGGACACGAGTACGTTTTAGTCGCAATTGATTACTTCACTAAATGGGTAGAGGCAGTCTCCTATGTAAAATTAACGGCCAAACATGTCGCTCGATTCCTAGAAAAGAACATATTCTGTCGATACGGGGTTCCACATGAAATCATAAGTGACCAAGGTTCCCACTTTAGGGCTGAAGTCCAAGACCTGCTCGAAAAATATCATGTCAAACACCATAAATCCTCTCCCTATAGGCCGCAAATGAACGGCGCGGTAGAGGCGGCCAACAAAAATATTAAAGTCATAATCGAAAAGATGGCCGAAAATTATAAGGATTGGCCCAACAAATTACACTTCGCATTATGGGGCTATCGAACCTCAATCCGCACCTCCATTGGAGTAACACCCTACTCCTTGGTATACGGAATGGAAGCAGTTCAACCGATCGAGTTGGAAATTCCCTCCCTCCAGATCGTCCTAGAAAGCAAGCTACCCGAAGCTGATTGGGTTCAAGCTAGGTACGACGAGCTCGTCCTTTTAGACGAACGGAGGTTGAGAGATTTACATCACGTGCAAGTGTATCAAAAGCGCATCGCAAGGCAATTCAACAAAAGAGTCAAACCTCGGAATATCAAAGAAGGCGATTTTGTATTAAAAGAACTCCGCGCACCTACTACGGACCCTCGAGGAAAATTCCGTCCTAACTGGACAGGACCATATTTTGTAAAGACCATCCTACCTGGCGGAGCAGTCCAACTAGCTGACATAGATGGAGCGGAATTCGCTAACCTCACGAACACAGACCAATTGAAAAAGTACTATATTTAATAAAATTCAGTCCGGAGTTAAGGCATCTAATAAAACACATTAAGACTCATAAGCAAACATTCTGCGCATTACTCTAAGCAAACGGCATAAAACTCGATAAAGTAGAAAAAGCGAAGGACAAAACTTCAACGCCCAGGACTGGGCGCTGTTATTTTTCACGCCCAGGCCTGGGCGCTGTTATTTTTCACGCCCAGGCCTGGGCGCCGATATTTCTTTCGCCCTTGAACGGGCGTCATTCTCTCTTGCCACCTATCCTCCCGATTCTGCAAGTGTTCGTACTCCTTTTTCGAACCATCAAAAGAACCACGAACACTTGGGGGGGAAGCAGACGTGTAATGTACACCCTTTCAAAAAAAAATTCAAAGCTAGAACTACGCGCAACCTGATTCTGACAAGATACATAGGCAATCCTTATCAAGGATTCGGTCCAATAAAAATTAAAAAATAATAAAGTCACGCAACCCATCAAGAAGAAAGGATATTGCAAAGGGCACTATACCCTAACCCATGCACGGGCAAGACCAAATAGAAGCCACAAGAACTTTCAGGAACAAGCCCAACAAAGGAGTATGGCACGAGTCGGCAAAAAACAAAAAAATAGTGAACATGCATATGTAATACCCCAAGTAGTCGGTTAGTCTAAAAATATGTGTGCACTCTTGTATGAACTCATTATTTTTACGAAAGTCTTTCCCTTTTCAAAATTCGTCGTTGGTTTAGAAAGCTAATATTACTATAATATGTTAAAACAAAGCCCACGGAAGGCTCAAAACATTCTTGCACCAAAAAACGCAAAAAATATATATACATGCGGAATACAAGAATGAATATGTACAAAACAGGAGATAAGCCTAAGACTCGTCATCGGCTCCATATCTCCAAGCCTCGCCGGTCCATCCACTCCACTCCCCGTGGTATGAGGGCCCCCAGCCAGAATCACCCCAAAAATGAGGCTGTGACTGCAACTCGGGGCTAGGCTCTCGGGCCACTGACACGGAACGTCGCCTACGCTCCGGCTCGGACCTCTCCCCGGAAGAACTCACCCCCGCGTCAGAACGGCGATGTCGTAGGGGCGAGTGTCGTGCCCTCTCTCTCTCACGACCGTGTCCCCCGCCCGAGGGACCCGCGTCGTCGGCCCGGCACGTCCAGCACCCGTCTACAAGAAAAGACAAAAAAAAAAGAGTGAGTAACAGAAAGCCAAACAAAAGGTACAGATCAAAAGAAAAAAAAGAGGGCACATTACCCGAGTAGAGTGGGGGCTCCTGCAAGAAAGTACAGATCGGGCTCGAACCAACGCGGACTTCAACCGGTTGATCACCCCCACCATCGCGTTGGCCGTACGGGCCGGAACCTGAATCAGGAATGTTAGTAACAAAAAAGAGAGAAAAAAATATATAAGGAGAGTGCACAAATAAAATGTGCATACCGTCTGTACTCCCTCAGGGAGCGGAGCATGGAAAACCCGGTCTTCCGGGAAAGTCTCCACAATCTCGGATCCACTCTCTCCGGTATACGAGATTCGAGCATCGGGAAGCACCCATCCCCCCAACGAAGGGTCAGGACACTCCTGCACAAAACACAGTAAACATAAACACATGGGCACGAGCATGAAAACACTAAAATCAATACAAAAAGAGAGGGCAACTTACAGCGCCAGGCTCTGGGAGACGGAGAGAATCCTGGATAAACTGGTAATAGTTAGCTCCCTCTATCACCAACTCCACCGCCGGCACGCCAGTCCTCGAGTGGACCCTCCATGACTCGCCTATCGAGCAAGTAGACAGCATGGTCGCTGGCGGAGGCCTAGGCACCGAAAAAGCCCCGACCGTCTGCATACGTACCCGCTCTCCCAGGTACCAGACCGGGTCCCGGCGGCCAACGAACAAGACCCGCATCTGGCTCAGGGCATAACTATCCCTGACCGAAGCATGAGTACCCCTAAAAGAGAGCCATGGGGTCCAAATCACCTGTTTTTGTACGAACACGGTCAGATCTCGCACATAGAAAATAAAAAGAATGACGAAATACAAGATAGAGGATAAGATTCTGCACATGCTCAGGGTTCCCGTCCCGAATGAGATCCCACACGGTATCGGGCGGTGGACGCACTGGCAGCTTCTTCTTCCAACCCCAACGACGACCGGCAGGGTACTCCAAAGGCCTCTGCCCCTTTCGGGGGGCCAGCCAAGGTAAGTGCTCAAAGGCCCAAAGCTGCAAAAAAGAAAAGACAATAAAACATCAAGAAAAGAGGCCCGGTAAAAGCGAGAAAACAAAAGAAAGTCTAGGCACATACCTCGATCAAACGCGGCACTCCTGCTAATGTAATCACAAAGTGACGTCTACTCAGGTCCGAGTCGCGCACCGTCAAACTCATCTGGCCGACGAGCGTCGCATAGCCCAAATCGCCCCAGCGATAGTCACCCAGTGTAGACACGTCCTCCACTATGCCTATCCACCTCGAGTCAAAGGTGTCAGTCGGACCCGATAGAAAGGTGGAAGTCATAAAATGGAGGTAGAACAGCCGAGCCTGTCTCGAAGGCGACTCCTCTACCCCATGCTCTAAGGCCCACATCAGGTCAGCGAAAGGTATCCCACGGGGCTGGTACAAAGGTAATCTACTACCCATCCACGAGCCCAGGAGCCTGGTACCCTCAGCAACAGTCGGCGATGGGCCATCCGACCTCAGATGAACGGGGTTCCCTATAAAGGTCAAGCCCGTCAAAGCCGTGTAGTCCTCAGGAGTGATCGTCATCTCGCCCCAAGGAAAATGAAAGGTGTTGGTGGTATCCCACCACCACCTCATGAACGACCGCATAAAGGACAGGGAGATGTTAAGCCGCAGTATCTCCCAGAAGGTCTCGACCACCGGAAACAGTGAGCTCGCCCTCACCAAGGCCTGGGCGTCCGAGCTCAGGAAGCTAAAAACGGTCTCACTCGCCGCTGCGCCATAGCCGCGAACCGTAGTCTCTCTCCTCGCGTGAAGGCGGGAAGTCACGTGGTGCTCTAGGTCGTGTTGCAGATCACGACCGTCGTAGAGCTTAGGGCCCACCCATAGGGGACCCGCGCCAGTGGACTGACGCGTCATGCCACGCTCCTCGTGGCCACCTGGAGGAGGTGACGACTCGTCAGCCATGCTGATCAATAATACAATAAGGCATTATACCTTTAACAAAACTGGCACTCACACCAATCACTAAAGGAGTGCATTCCACTCATAAAATGGAGTCATACAATTTTCGTTCCCTAAGACATGATACTAAGTTCATATCGAGCAAAAAAGTCCCTAAGTGAAAAAAATTTAAATTAAACTCCAACAAAATGAAATTTTTTCCATAATTTGTCATTCATGAATTATGAGGAACGCAAGCAATATACCAAGAACACCTACATTGTAAGAAAACACTAGAGTCGTGGGTATACTTGGGGGCCAGCATGAAAATGCCCAAATTCAACAAGAATCAACATACTTGCGAAAATTAACATGCACAAACTAATTAACATGTTATGAGGAACATTTCCAACTATCTAATTGAAGGAAAGGGGCATAAAATCAAAAACCCCCAAATCAATTTCATGCATAAAAATACTTGACAAAAATATTGAAATTGACAAAAAAAAAGCTCAAAATTACTGAAAATTACTTACATTGGGAAGATTAGGAAGTGATTTGGAGTAGAATTCGTGAAGAAAAATGAAGAAAACGAGTGAAAAAATCAGTAAGATGAGAGGAAGTTTGAGCGAAAATGGTGGAAATGGGAAAGGAAGGAGACGGTCCGCGTCTTTTAAAGGCCAGTCTCTCCTTTGCATTTTCAACGCCCAGCCCTGGGCGTTAAAAATTATGGCGCCCAGAGCTGGGCGCTGAAAATGTTTCCCAGACAGCGAATATTCGCTGTCGGGGCACGCGCGATTCCCATATTTGTGTAAGATATCCGTTGTCTTGATATTTCTTTCCCAGAAAAAAAAACGGTATTTTAAAATCTCGTTAACGAAAAATATATACATAGTGTGGGCCCACTTATAGGACACACCTGATCAGGAAATATTACGACCCACCAACAGGTTGTAATCACAAAAGCCCTTCTACATAGGCAAAATAAGAAATTCAAAATGGGCTCGCCCACCCTCAGCTCAGCGGGCGGGGTCTGCGTCACTAGCCGCGCAGGTCCTCAGTTTTCGAAAAAGTAAAAGTCTTCAAATTTAAAATAGGCTCGCCATCTTCAGCCGGCGGGGTCTACGTCACAAACCACGTAGGTCCTTATTTTCAAAAGCACAAAACAAATTTCAAAATAGATTCGTCCACTTCTATCGGACGGGGTGTCCACCCTTAGCGGACAGGTTCGCCATCTTTAGCCGGCGGGGTCTACGTCACAAGCCGCGTAGGTCCTTATTTTCAAAAAAAGCAAACAAACTTCAAAACAGATTCGTCCACTTCTATCGGACGGGGTGTCCACCCTTAGCGGACAGGCTCGCCATCTTTAGCCGGCGGGGTCTGCGTCACTAACCGCGCAGGTCCTTAGTCGCTGCAGCGATAACTTTTTCTGGTTTTCCCTTTTCCAAAATTAAAAGGATTGGTTTTCCGTTTTTCCAAAAAAGAGCGATGTGCTGGATTTTCCTTCGTTTTACGTCCCATAAAAACAAGGGGGTTTTCTCGTTTAGCTAGCCCTGAAAATGAGAATCTTTAAAAAAACATTTTTACCTCGTGATTGGGCTTGGCCAGGCCCAATTACACTTTATAGCTTTGATTTCGAAAACATCTGTAGCTACTCCCAATGACAAAGTGAGGGAGTTTCTACGCACCTTTAGATCCTTCCAATGACAAAGTGAGGTAGTTTCTATACTATCAGTTGACAAATCCCAATGACACGTGAGGGATATGTCGACATTTCAAGTGATGACCCTTAAGTCAAATGTTATCACTCGGGGGGGCTCGTGAGACCCTCGCAAAACAGGTCACATACACCATGGCTTGTGTGACGCACTCCGTCTAATACTTTGACCATCGTCTTACTCCAAGACTCAGTCAAAGTGGGGGCTAACTGTAGACACCTACTTTTGTCCCCATTCCCGAAAGGGAAAGGTTCGATGATGAAAGCATAAAATCTCCACTTGACAACGCATCTCCTATAAAATAAACGAATCTCAATTCCCCTTTTCATTTCACCCGAAACCTGATATTTATAGAAAACTGCTATTTATGGAAACCTGCTAAAAATAGTAACTGCCGTAAAAGGTAGCTTCTAAAAGTGGCAAATCATAAAGGATAGAAACCTGTCAGAATTAGGTGTTGCATTCCAACATAAATCCTAAATGAGATAGAAAACTGCGAGAATCCTATTCCTAATATGATTCGGAAATAAGAGTTACGTATTAATTAAAATCCTAACGAGCCTAGAGTTCGTAATGGGCCCAGACGCATCCCGTCACAAGATTAATACGCACTAAAAGACTCGATTAAGTCTCAAACTCTACGGATTTCAGGAATCCGAATCTGACTAAGAAAACAGCCCAGACCCTATTTTCAACGCCTGGCTCTGGGCGCCAAAATCTTCGGCGCCCAGGCCTGGGCGCTGAAAATACCTGGGTACGTGTTTTTTCCTAATTCTTTATGGATTAGAACTCTGCAATTCTATCTTTCCACGAACTCTTCCCTATAAATACAGCCCCAAATTCGACGTGAAAGGGACACACACAACACACAATTATATTCTGAGTATTGACTCCAACCCTTAGCCTAAGCCTCACGCTGCGAAACTGTTCACGCGTTCTGTCGCAATCGATCCATAAATCGAACAGAACGTATCCTGTCCCATAATTTGAGATTCGTTAAATAAAAAGGAGAAATAGCAAAGTCAAAGTGGTTAGTTTTCTGAGAACCGTGACGCACCTCTCAAGGGTGCGTCGTAATGTGCCCCTTCTCGATGATTTAATTGCTTTCCTCGCCCTTTTTATGAACTGTTAAACTAACTAAATCTGATTGTTCTATCACGCCTAACAAATATAATATTTTCGCGAAATTGGATTATCATGCTAGGTCCCTTAATGCAATCTAAATCAGATAATCACGATCGATCTAGTATTATATGTTGCATATTGCTAAAATCAACTCAGATTAGTTTCATAGTTAACGCATGTCCCTTCAATTATTTATGTTGAGCTAGTAAGGATATCCTGCCTCTGGAGTTATCGACGAGCAAAGTACTCCTCTCGGTAGTTACAGTTCCCTGAAACCTCAATCTCTACCTTGCGGGTGTATGTTGAGAGATCCCCACACCAGGGATCACAAGGGAACCTACGGCCGTCGTGGTCAAACATAATTGCACTCCCTTTATGTCACGATAACCGGGTTTTGTCAGTTTTTCTCATTATTGTTAAAAAATGAATGGCGACTCCTATATTACTAGTAAATTGGGTGTATACTCACAGGAAATCCAATTACACCTGATTGAATAAAAAGAATCGTCACACCCACGAGGGACGAGGTCACGCATTAGCCTCGTGCTTTTTCGACCTCCTCACAGGAACGTATATACCTTGAGTATGAACAATGGGGGGAGTCTTGCCGGAAAAATTGTACTCCTAGAATGATACAAGACGTAGTTTCGTTCTCTTTTGTGCCGTTGTGCATTGGAATTCCTGTCGGTATGGCCCGACTGTCGGTAGTAACCCGACTTATTTTGGTGTATGGTTGGCTCCCATCACCCTCTCTTTCCTTTTGAGGATACTTTACTTTACCCGTTCAAAGCTACTTTTTATTAAAGTGTGAGTCAAGAGTCGTGTCTCGTGTCCAGTCTTGTCTCCATGTTTACTTGTTTATTTTGTGGCTTTTCCATGTTGATTATTTAATTGTCGAGTGAAGCATGTTAGGATAGAATGTTATTCTAGCTTGTCCGTACTCAGCTTTTGCTGACTTCGTGCTTCATGTCTTCTTGTCATGGCCTTTGCCTTAATGACCCTATGATGATCCATCAATTGCATTTGCGTTGTTGGGGAGTAGAATTTCAATAAAGCAGGTTTGTAGAGATAACTTGCGGGAGAAGTTATCATGGGATTCGAGTTGAGAGTTTTATGCTTCCGTATTTTATAAACTCTATTTATTTCTATTTACAGTCATGACTAATACTACTATTTTCAGTTAATGAATTTCAAACGGTTTGTTTTAGTTTGGGCCTCAACGGTTCCAACTTGTTTTAATGACCATTAACTATTTATTTAATATATTTGAAAGTTAGTTAATTCCGCTGCGTAATTCTGGTATTAGCCATTATCACGGTGGCGGTAATATCTTAGTAATTCCTGTGTTTTAAGTTGGAAAATGTTTTATAAAAAGCAAGGAATTATTAGGGTGTTACAATTGCGCACCCGCTCCATCTCCTGCCAATAAGCCCAAGAATCTGCACTCCACGGCTGAGAGCTACTCACTCCGAAATAAGGATCAGGGGAAGGCATAAAAGGCATCGAACTGCCCGGACCTCCAAAAGAATGCCTGGTAGGCTCAGCATATGTAAAGGGAACAGCTCCCCTATCAACATCAGAATGCCTCTAATAAGTACTAGTACCAGGACCCAGGCCCAGACCTAAGCTCGGTCCGTCCTGCCCTCTCAAAGTCTCCACCGGGGGCTCCCTGTGAACAGAATCTCTGTGACCTCGACGACGCTCCTATACAAAATTCAAAATTCAAGAATCACACATCCATATTCAAATTTCAAGGATACAAAGTTTCACAGCCAATGAATGCACCTCTATGTCCCAGCCAGTCAGCTTATTGGTCAGATTGGCGCAATGCCTCTTCAGGGAGTCAATCACAAGGATCCAGCGACGCACTCTCACCCGAGGCGCCTACATACAAGATTCAAATTCACTTTCCAGATAAAAGATTACAATCAACTTCGAGAAAATACAACAGTACTTACAACTGCATAATGGTCCAGTATAGCATCGTACGACCTCCAATGTGGAGGAAAAGCCACAGGAACAGTCACCTCCACCTGCTCTCCGTCCGAGTCAACATAGCGGATAACCCTGTCAGCATAGGGAATATCCTTGGGGTCGATCTCCTCCTCCTGTAAACATTCATACAATGATCAAGAATACAAGAATACAAGAGCACAAAAATACAAGAATACAAGAATACAAGGATACAAGAATACAAGCTCGAAAGCTCACCGGCAGTACGAAGCGTACAGGTGGAGAAAGCCTCACCAAAAGGCCCTCAAGATTGCCTCTCCTATCTACAAAATTCTCCCAACGGAGACAAGCGTCATCGCCCCCAGCCTCCATGGCATCCTAATAGATCCGGGCAACATCTTCAATAGTTGCCAACATGGTCTCCGGTGGGTCCTTGGGGATAAGCCTGCCTCTCGTAATATGTTGAAGGGACACTCGCTCCCCCAGATACCACATATGGCGATACAGCCCCGGGAGCAAGACCCTCGTCCAGACAAGAAGTGGGCATGTATGGCCGAAGCAGGTGTAGGCGCACCAGCAAAAGGACGCCAAACCACCTACAGAACAGACAACTCATACAAGTATACAAGTGCAACAGATACGAAAGACCAGAACAGTACAAAGGCATACCTGATCAACAGGCAAAACCCGCAAAGCTCTTTGGAAGGTCGCCAAAGACACCCTGTTGCGCACCGCTCCTACCCAAGAGGTAGCATATGGGTAAGCCACAACCCCAGTACGAGCCAGTGCCAAAGTCAGAAAATGCTCGTACATCCAAATCTTCAAAAAGCAAGCAAAAGCATCGGTCAAATCCTATGTGTACAAGATTCAAGATAAAAACATACAAGTAAAAAATACAAAGTACAAGGAGTCCCAAATACCTCCAGCATGCTCCACAAAGCAGCAACGCTCGCCTTGCTCTCTAGTGAATTCAGGGAGGCGTTCTTCAATTCTTACAAAAGGTGGCTGTATGCCAGACCACCCCAGTTGAGGCCTGCAACAACCCTCAAGTCACTTAAAGCTCCCAGGAAGCCAACCAGCACCCGACTACTCCTGCTCGGGGCCATCACTCTACTCACAAGGGCCAGGACGAAGAGCCGAACCCTCTACTTTGCAGATATGTCCGCGCTGAAGATCCCAGCCATAATCACCGTCACAGGAGCACGGGTGTCATCCGACATCAAGTCAACAACAGGGCCAATCAACTCCCTGACACCGTTCGAATTCCATGTCAACTCAGAGTCGAAAGTCATATTCCTCTCAGAAAAAAGGGAGGCTTGTAATCATACCAAACTCGAAAGGGGTAATGGTGATCTCCCCCCATGCCATATGCATTGAAAATGTTGGTAGTATCCCACCACCGCTCCAGCAGGGCCTGTAGTCGGGCTTTGAGGCCGTCCTCCCTTGAGCATCTCCCAAAGCATGCCAGAAATCAACCAGGCCCGTCTGCAACCAGATCGCCCGAGCCTCCGCCTTGTCATAGACAGCCGGGAAAACATCATAGAGATCCCTCAACGACCAAAATGTACGCAGCGGCTCCCCGTCAGCCTACAAATGGGTGAATCAATTCAAGATCTATAAAAATTCAAGAGACAAATTCAAAGCACAGTACAAGACTCACGAAACCAGCGCGTGGCCGCTGGGACAGATGAAACTCTGGCCGAAATGCACGATCCAAGAACCGCCAACCATTGCCGTCAAAGGTAGGGACTCTCCTCGGTACCATGCCTGGCTACGGCACATTCGTTGCCGCCGCTTCTTCATCCGAAGCATCCTCCAAAGCATCTCGAACTGCCGAACGTTCGGCGAGCTTTCTCCGGGTATGGCGAGGCATGCTAAGTCATTCGAAATACATAAAATAACCATTCAAGATTGGGGGCTATCTTATACTAGCCCGTACAAAAATCAAGGTTCAAAAAATCCCCAGTGGCAATACAAGTTCAGTCAGGGACCTCTATTTTAACAGAGAATTCTACCCAACGCCTAGGCTATCCATGCCGAAGCAGGAATAAAAGTTCTACCCCAACGCCTAGGCTATCCATGCCGAAGCAGGTATACAAGTTCTACACCAACGCCTAGGCTATCCATGCCGAAGCAGGAATACAAGTTCTACACCAACATCTAGGCATCCTAGCCTACTCTCCCACAAGACCCAACAAGGTCACCAGTGAGGTCACTATCTACAAATACCAAGTACAAAATTCAAGGAAAATTTTAAAATTCTACAAGTTCCAAAAAGTTCAAAAGTTCAAGATTCTACAAGTTCCAAAAGTTCAAAATTCTACAAGCTCCAGCCGTTCAAGTTCAAGTGGCTAACAAACAATTTTCCACAAGATTCAAGAAGCCAACTATTTTACAAACATCATGTCAACAAGAATTTCAGAGTACAAAAATCAAAGATACATGCAATCCTAGAGATAATTTCATAAACAAAACATGAAATACTTACATGGACAAGGCAAGAACAACAAGATCAAGGGGAGAGTGTCGACCTTTGAGAGAGAAAAGCAAGGAAAATGAATGTGGGTGCTCTTCAAATGGCACAACAAAGGGGCATTTATAGCCCAGCCCCTGCGCCAAACATCGAGACTTTCGCCGGGTGCATGCGGAATCTTCTCCGTGCGGTCCTCCGTGCTGATTGCACGTTTTTTGCTGCTACGGTTTTCTGCACCAGGAATCAAACATCAAATCATGCTACCTTCCGAAATTATGGGTATATACATGTGCCTCCAAACACCAACAGATAAATATTTCGAGAATGCAAAGTCCGAAAAATAGAATAATCCAGGCGTTCGACTCCAAACGGACCCAACTCCAGGAAAGTCAGCCGAAATTTCAAATTTTTAAGAGCCAATAAAAAGCACTTCTCCCCAGTGAAGCATATCCCCAGTAGATCAACTCCGGGTATTCAAAATTAAAGATTCAGAATTAAAAAATTCGAGATTCAAAATTTTCGATGCCAAGCTCCGTCCTAAACCAAAGGCGGAAAAGCAGTACAAGTATAAATCGGAGTCGTCACAACGTTACGGATATAGACTCTATCCTTTTTCCTAACGCTTGTCTCGTGCAGGTAGAGAATGGTCTTGATTGCAGAACATCTTAACCGTTCTCCGTCCCGGGTCGAAAAACTTTGTTTTGCGCTTTCTTAACCGGATGCTCAGTCAAAGTGGGGGCTTCTATAGACACCTAAATCGTGTCCCCCATTAGGATGATGACGACACCATTATCCTTGCTAGGTGGTTGGAATAACACCGTGAGGAAGTCCCAATTGCTAAAACATATTCCAAAACCCAAGATCCAAAGTCCAATTCCCAAGACCGTTCCCATTCCGGAACTCGGTACAAAATTCAATTTCAAATCCAAGTACAATCTCACCCAATGGACCACTCTATTGGTTTTACAAGGCCTTTTCCAATCAAAATGACAATAAGAAATCCAAAGTCGGGCGCCGACCCACAAAACCGAGCAAGCCGGGCCTCGTCCCGTAAAACCGAATTCAAAAAACCGAAACGGCTAGTTTTTAGTCGTAAAATTCCTTAAACCCCAAGCAAAGCTACGTGCCAAAAAACGTACAATTCGTACAAAGGTACGCCCACTACAAGCTAAACGCGTCATCGCCCTTGCTTGGCATCTTCTGTGCCACGTCAGCGGCGCTAGGTGACGTTGTTGCGCTGGACGCAACTAGCAGCTGGCGTTTAGCCTCTCATTTTCCTATTTAAACCCCTAATTTCCAACACTTTAGGGCAGAAATTTACAACTAGAAGTCGTAATTCTGAAATTGCCTCTCAAAAATCAAAATACAAATCCTTCAAAAATCCCATACAAATCTCAAGTTTTCAAGCAATTGGGAGCTCCAAGAGGAATTTTAACCTAAACCTAACTAGGTAATTCCGAATCGCAATCCTAATCTACTATGTTTCTATAATTTCTCTTTCAAAATGATTAGTAAAGTTGGCACTTTTACTCTTAAAAGTGTCACTTACATCAATCACATATTTTTACAAAATCAACACTTTCTATGATACAAATACAAAGTTTCAAGATTCAATGATGTTTAAGTTTGTTTGTAATCACTTCCTTAAACTATAATAATTTTCAAAACATGGAGTAATCAAAGGTAAGGCCTTTTTATTGTTTAAAGGTCTAATCTTTGAGATTCAAGACTCCACTTTTCAAAATTCAAGTTCAAATTTCATTTTCAAGATTCAATGATGTTTAAGGTTGTTTGTAATCACTTCCTAAAACTAGAATCAATTCAAAATATGGAGCACGTCAAAGGTGAAACCTTTTTAACATTAAAAGTTCTAGTCTTTGAGATTCAAGACTCCTCATTTCAATATTCAAGTACAAGTTTCAAGATTCAATGATGTTTAATGTTGTTTGTAATCACTTTCCTAAACTATAATCATTTCAATATATGGAGCATATCAAAGATGAAACCTTTTCAACATTAAAAGGTCTAATATTTGAGATTCAAGACTCCTAAGTTCAATATTAAAGTTCAATATTCAAGATTCAATATTACAAGTTCAATTTATATGTCCAAAATCGATCTAAGACACTTTAGGATGAGAAACTTTTCCTAAAGTTGAGATTCTTAGACTTGAATCCGTGTCGGACGCACTTATTCTTAAGAAGTAGTTTGGCGTTCGAATCTCAAATACAATAGTTCAATTTCAATATCGCATCTTTCAATTATGCACTTCAATATCGCAATTTCAATAATGCCTTTCAATTACGCACTTCAATATCGCAATTTCAATAATGCCTTTAAATATTGCACCTAGCTTTCAATTCCGCACTTACTATTTATGCAACTTTACTTGCCTAGTCCTTCTAGGCAATGTGGTTTCCTACCTAGTCCTTTTCTAGGTGGTGATGTATTTTTACTAATTACGCACTTATTTTCTATTGTGATGTTGCTTTATTTGTTCATTACTTTCATCACCTCACATACTAAATACAACAAAGTGCAAGGTTACACCACGCTTAACAAAGATAATTTCTTGGACAAACCGGTCTTAGGTTCCCTAAAATTAACTTTAAAGCAAAGTGGTCACAATACAAAGTAGAAATTCTATTTGTTCAAAATCTAAATTCAAACCCACATAGTGTCATGACTAGGGTTATTCGAAAATGTTTTATGCCATGCATTCGAATACAATTTCTAAGGCTCGCGGAATAAGCATCTCGTTTCCTTGCCCGGATCTCACCCATCTGTTTCTAAGATTCAATGCCTTATCCAATATAGAGTCAATTTTGGTCTTTCCAAACGGGACCCTTAAAATTGTTTGGTGGCAACTCCTTCGAAATCCAAAAACATACAAAAATTCCAAAGCCTTCCATAGGGGAAATACAAATGTGCCACGGAAGAAACCCCCCCCCCCCCCCTACAAGAGGTTGATGGTTTGTTTGGAAGAGATGTTTAGTTTTCTTGTACTCTTATTATTTTTATAAGTTACGAATTTAAAAATAATATTAAGTATTAACTTATCGGTACTAATATAAATTATAATTGTTATTGGTATGAAACAGTAATTGATTAATCATAATTAGGTTAGCTCGTTGATTAGTGATTCTACCTACATTTTTATTATGAGTGTCTTTTGAGTTGTTTATGTATTTTTATGTACATGAATGTCTTTTGATTTTTCTCTATTTTAATACAAGTATTAATATTAAATTATATTTACACTAATATAAACCTGGTCCACGCTAATTTAGCTTGCACCAGGGCAATGGAGTAATTTGTATGGGCAATATGTGTAACTGTCACGTGACAGTTATTTTATGATTTTAAATAGTAAATATATGCGTATTACAGTAACTATTTGTTTTAAAGAGTTACTATGTGTTTTGTAGAGTTTCAATGCGATTTATGTCCACTTTATATACGTTTTAAACTTTTTTGTTTTTCAAAATTTCCGATCTACATTCTCTTCATTTTCTCTCAATGCTTTTCAAAATTTAGCCCAAATTTCTAGGTTTTGTTCGATTTTCTTCGTAATTAACTTATAATTCTTGTAATTGGATCTATTAGATAAGGAAATATTGGAGGAAGTAGTAGATTAAGAAGGAGGTTCGTCGTTGCCGAAATCAAATCGAAGAATTTGCGCTCGTCTACAAATCTTCTCAAGAATTTTTAGAAATCACATCTCGGTTTGTTGTTTTTTTAAAGAATTTTAAGTCTATTTTTATTTAAAATTTAAAATATTTGTGAGTTTGGAGAAATTAATGTTTGTGTTTTACCGAAATATCGTTTTCACTTCGCGAATTCGATCAGTGACTTCACGATTTTAAATAGTAACTATATGAGTAATACAGTAACTATGTGGTTTAAAGAGGTACTATGTAATTTTAATGGTTACTATATGTGTATAATAGTTACTATATTATTTTAATGGTTACTATTTATGTACAATAGTTACTATATATGTACAATAGTTATTATTTTGTTGAGTGATTTGAAATGTTTGTTGTTTTGTTGAAATTAGGGTTAGTGTTTCACATAGTTAATATATAAATGATATAGTCATCTTTAATTTACATTGCGAAATAGTGTTTTTAATAGTCACTGGAATGTTCGTTGTGTTTATGTTAGTAGTTGTTTTTAGAGTAACTATATTTTTTAAAAAGTTACTATACCTTTAAAACATTAACTATGTGTTTAAAATAGTTACTATATTTTTTAGAAAGTTATTATGAGTTTAAAACAGTAACTATGTGTTTAAGATAGTTATTATGTTATGAACAGTTTATAGTTACTTTTTGATAAATAATAGTTATTATACGATTACCTTATGTACTATGTTATTTAGAATATGTTTTTGTCCGCTTCTTAGATAGTGACTATATGATTATAATGGTTACTATATGTGTACAATAGTTACTATATTATAATATTAGTCGCTATATGTTTTATATAGTTATTATATGATTTATATAGTTACTATATATTTGAAATAGGTACTATGTTTATTTTATCATGATTTGTTACAATATGTTTTTTTTCTTCAATAGTTACTATATTATTTATATAGTTCCTATATGTTTGAAATATGTATTATGTTTATTTTATCATGATTTGTTACCATATGTTTATTTTCTTCAATAGTTATTGTATGTTTTATATAGTTATTATATGTTTGAAATAGGTACTATGTTAGTTTATTATGTTATGTGCATGTTTTTTATGTTTATCCTACATTTTTAGTGATGTAGTTACTATATTATTGTAATACCCCAAATTTTTAAAACTCGATTAATTATGTTTCATTATTTTTATTTAGCTTAAAATTGTTTTAAATCCTAAATTCAAACTTTATTTTTAATTAGCGAAGTTTTATTTCGCTTAAATTTTTAATATTGCTTCACGATTTATTTTTCAGTATATAATTTAATTTCATTTTTACGAGCTTAACGACTTTTTTAAATTTTGATTATTTTCGGATTTTTAATAATTTCGGAACGTTCTTATTTTATTCGAAAACTAAATTTATTTTTCGTTAACGATATTTTTATAAAGGATTATTTTAAAACTTAATTTTTATTAAACATTTCTATTCAAATTAATTTCCTAAAAATAGAAATCAATTTTCTGAATTTGTGCCTAACTAAAGTGAAATGACAAAAGAAAAAAAAAACAAAATGTCTTAAAAGAACCAAAACTCCATTTTTTTTCTCTTTCTTTGCTCTTCACGTGTACCAGGAAGAAGGAAGCAATTCCTTCCTTCCTCTCTTTCCCTCAATTCAGTCCAAATAAACTCCTTGGACCCCAAGCAAATTCCCTTCTTCTTCACTCTACTTCACCTTATTATCAGACACAATTTGCACCCATTTTCTCAACCAAAATGAATTACCAAAAACAAAACTGAAAATTTCAACCCCTTGTTTCCTTTGATTCGAACCACCACAACAATCACCGCCACTGTAACCACCGTCAACCAACACTTTCACCACCCCTCCTCACCTCCGGCTGTTTCAGTCGACCACCACCAGCACAATTCCCTCCATTTCCTTCGACTAGAATCGGGCCGCACTCCCCTTCCCCCTCCCCTATTTCTCCCCTTTCTCTGCCACGCTTCACCACCACCGTCACACTCCACCACTGTCCACCATCACCACCCTGCACCCTGACCTCCGCCGCCCAAAAACCCCCAGTGCTTCGCCCTTATCTCCGCCCAAAACCACCAGAAACGCCCTACAAAACTCCCCTGCTTTCACCCCAAAATCGTGTTCCAATCTCCTTCTCCCTTGCTGCTCCTCCGCCGCGAACCACCCCTGCCTTCGCAGTCCACCGCATCCTGGCACCGTCCTCACTCGACCCCCCCTGTTCCCTCTTCTAATCGCGCAACCACCGCGCCTTGCCTCCTTCCTCACTCAACTCCCCTGCTTTCCCCTCTCTGATTCGACCACCCTTTTTCCCTTCCACCGCGAACCACCACCGCGAACCACCACCGCCTCCGCCTCCCGGTGCGGTTTTGGTTCTGCCGCGCCGCCCAGGATCCGATCCCAGCGCCACCTTCTTCCTCCCCTTCTCTTCTTTCTCTATTTCGAGCCCCTCCCATGCTTCCCCTGTTTTTGTTCGAAAGCCCCAGGAAACAAAACAAAAGAGAAAAAAAAAAAAAAAAAAAAAAAGAAACCCAATTGGTTTTACTGCTTCTAAACCCATCATCCAAGCCAAGCCCAATATCCTTTCTACCCAATACTTCAAAGTGAGTATTATTTCTTTAATTAAGTATTAATTTTTTATGAACATAAATTATTACATAACTTAATATTGTGATAATATAGATTTTAAATGATGATTTGAAATATATACTTTGACTGAAATTTTAATTTAAATAATATTTTCGTTAAATTATGAAATTTAAATAATATTTCATGTAAATCTATTTAAGAAATGTATATATATGTTTTGATTGAAATTTCGTTTAATAATATTTTCAAGAAATTATAAACATTCATATTTTTATTAAATTCATCATTTCGAAATTCACTATCTATAAAATTATTATTTATAAATATTAGTTTTAAAGAAATTTATCGTTTTAGTAATTAATTCAATAATTTGATACTTTAAAAGAAATCGGACTCGGAGCTCAGGACGAACGAACCAAGGAAAAAGGCCTAGCAATCATGGAATTGAGGTAACGGTTATTGCTAGTACCCGCAATCCCTTCGAAATGTATTTATGAATGATGTTATGAATAATTGATGTTTTATAATGATGTTTTATGAATTGCGGGATAACAAGCATGATTTGATTGAATTATTTTATGATAATGCAGCTTTATGCAAAGTATTGATTTAACGAATTATTATTCCTGAAAGAATGATTTTATGAAATAACGAGATTTAATGATTTTATTGAACTATCCTGAGTGAATGAGATTTTCCTGATTAATGTTCTATTAAAAGAAATGTAAACATGATAAATGAAAGTGTAAGAACTGGTCAAGTTCCCCTGATATGGAGCCCAGGCTCCCCCTGATAAGAAGCACTGGCTTCCCCTGATATGGAACCAAGGTTCCCCCTGATAAGAAGCATTGGCGTCCCCTGATATGGAACCAAGGTTCCCCTGATAAGAAGCACTGGCTTCCCCTGATATGGAACCAAGGTTCCCCCTGATAAGAAGCACTGGCTTCCCCTGTTATGGAGCACTGGCTCCCCCTGTTATGAAGCACTGGCTTCCCCTGTTCGTAGGAGACGTCCTACCATGTTTCCTATAAAGTCCTAACGACCAGAATAATACTGTCAAAAGGAAAAAGATTAAATGAAATAATGTTCCTGACATAATGTTCCTGAAATGATGTTCCTGAAATGATATTTCTGAAATGATGTTTCGAAATGATGCTTTTGAAATTATGATTTATTTAATGTTTTACTATATTCTATTCTCCCTGAGTTATTAAATAAAATGAATTGAAATGATGTTACGATGCTAGGGTAACTCGTTACTGAGTCTTCGGCTCACCGTTTTGTTTTCTGTTTTAGGTACTGCTGGGGACCACGGAAACGAGTAGTGGCGAGGATTTCACTATTACAATGTTCACCTAAGTTAATGTTAAGTTGTAACAAGTTTAAGTAAAGATTCTTGATTAAGTTACGTACTTTGATTAAGGAATTAAAAAGGATTATTATGTTAATTTTGGAGTTTAATAGCTTATGATTGATGGTTGCCTTGTAATTCCCAAGAGGGATTTACGGCAGGTAATGACCCGACCGAATTAGGTTAATTCTGTTGCTAAGTATTCCTTAATAAGTGATTTAGAGGTCGGGGTGTTACAGTTTGGTATTCAGAGCCAAGGTTCTGGACCATAAGTGCTAAACCTTACGGGTTTTGCACGTAATAAAATTTAATAGGCTTTAAGCAAAGAATTTTTAAGGAATGAGTTAAAAAGAATATGATAAAATCATGTCAAGATAAAATGAAATGAGTGAGAGCATAAGAACGCACGGGGTAAAAGGGATTTAATTCTTCTGTTATTTATATTTTCTTGATTGAATATGTTATGCCAAATATCGATTATCGAGGTTACTAACGATACCACGAACGAAGCTGGCAAGCGCAACATCCACGATGGCGCCAACGCTAATATTATTTTAATTTTTCTCTCTCTCGCTTTGGATCTGAACTTCCCTTGTTTTCATGTTTATCATGTCATGTTATGAGTTTCCAACCCTAGACAGACTAGGAAAAGTTTTAGCACTACTGATTTATTTGAAAGAAGTTAAGTTAAGCACGGTTCGAACTCAAAGATTTTATGGATACGAATGGTTTGAGGAATTTTTATGGTTATGAAATCTTTAAGGATAGTATAAATGTTAAGGGCACCAAGCGAGCATAAGGTTGTATTTCATGAGTGGTTGATCACTAATTAAGTTAAGATTATTCGAAGTTTAAAGTGTTAAAGTTATGAATAAAAGTTATTCTTGGGTTACCTTTCCGATGAATGTTTTGGTGTTTATAAGTACAAAAGTCTAGTATCTGAAAAATGATTGATATGCCTTTAATAAGGAAACTAATTATGAAGTTATACATGAATGTTATGAACCCCATGAGTTATGGTAAAAACCCCGTTTGAGTTGAAGCATGAATAAGATCTTGAGGATTTTACCAAAAGAAGTTATTAAGAATTAGTTATCAAAAGATTGAATAATAGAGTATCGAAAGAGCATGAGTTTGTATTTCCTAAGTGGCGAATCAACAATTAAATTGTGGTTTAAAGTATTGAAGTTATGATTGAAATCGATTCTTAGATTACCTTTCCGCATAACTTATAAGGATTGTTTTTTATGTATTTATCTGAAAGGATGCTTGATAATCTCCATAAAGAAAGCTAAGAGAAAGAATTTAAAGTTTTGCAAAATGTTATGTGGAAAACATGGTTTATGGTGAAAATATGGAATTGAGTTTGCATATTAAGCTTTGAGGAACTTACCAAAATAAGTTATCGAAAATTTGTCTGTCTATGAGGTTGATGATATCAAAGAATGTTATAAAGCTCGAAAAGAATTATGAATGATTGAGGAATGCAATGGAGTTAAGGAAAGAAATCGACGAAATGACATGTCTGTAAAACCAGGTAGTCTGAACTAAGTTTTTGGAACCTAGATTGTTTCTGATAAGGGCACGTGTGATGGCTTAGAAATATCCGCCAAAACCCAAGGTTTGTCGACTTAAAAATACTAAGGATAAGTAATGAAGTCGTATGTCTAATGATTTAGTTCCTGTCACGTGATTGGACTCGAACCCCCGCAACGAACGTAGTCAACAAAGTTGTTTGACGCATAAGAAAATATCGAAGATCGAAATCAAAACGAATCGAATAACGAAAGTCAACGACAAGAATTCCTGTAGTAAAGAAGGCAAGAGCAAACGAAAACGCGATATCTCCAAATAGTCGCCTGAGAATGATATAATGTATGAATCATGATGTTTATGTAAACGTGTTATGAATCAACCATGCTCATGTGTTAGATCAAATGATTATGAATGTCATGCTTATGTTGAATATGGAATTTTCAATTTATCAACTATGTCTATATGATATGGATTATGTTTATGCTGACTTGATTATATTGGTAATCTAATTGTTATACATGGAAGCCGTCTCCGATGGAAGTTCTCCTGAGCTCAGAGTACGAGATCGTTATAACAAATGACTTTTACAATTATTTAAGTATTCTAGTTGTTAGATAAATAATTATTTTCATTACATATATACATATATTTCCAGAATTATAATTTTGTATTAAAAATTACTATTTTGGTGAAAAATATTTTCAAACGGGATCTCACAAAGTAAATATAGGAGCTTAGTCTAAGCTAACAAATTTGCCCATTTTATGTTCTTTGCTCCTCGATCCTATTTTATGAAGTAAAGTGGAGATACGAAAGACGATGGCGGAAGGTAATTGACATTAATGACGATTAAGGATCAATATATAATTTTGCCCCTTTTGCATTCTTTACTCTTCAACTATAGGTCTCGAGTTGAAGCGGAGTCATCAAAGAAGATGGCGGAATGAAAGCTAGACATTGTCGGAATTGGAATAAAATTGTGAGATCTTGGTTTTAATACAAAACATCATACTTTTATTCGAGCGTTTTCAATTTTCAACAAACATTTTATAAATCTAATTTTCAAGTTTCCAGGACGAAACTTTTTCTAAGGGGGTAAGAATGTAATACCCCGAATTTTTAAAACTTGATTAATTATGCTTAATTATTTTTATTTAGCTTAAAATTGTTTTAAATCCTAAATTCAAACTTTATTTTTAATTAATGAAGTTTTATTTCGCTTAAATTTTTAATATTGCTTCACGATTTATTTTTCAGTTTATAATTTAATTTCATATTTACGAGCTTAACGACTTTTTTAAATTTTGATTATTTTCGGATTTTTAATAATTTCGGAACGTTCTTATTTTATTCGAAAACTAAATTTATTTTTCGTTAACGATAATTTTATAAAGGATTATTTTAAAACTTAATTTTTATTAAACATTTCTATTCAAATTAATTTCCTAAAAATAGAAATCAATTTTCTGAATTTGTGCCTAACTAAAGTGAAATGACAAAAGAAAAAAAAACAAAATGCCTTAAAAGAACCAAAACTCCATTTTTTTTCTCTTTCTTTGCTCTTCACGTGTATCAGGAAGAAGGAAGCAATTCCTTCCTTCCTCTCTTTCCCTCAATTCAGTCCAAATACACTCCTTGGACCCCAAGCAAATTCCCTTTTTCTTCAATCAACTTCACCTTATTATCAGACACAATTTGCACCCATTTTCTCAACCAAAATGAATTACCAAAAAGAAAACTAAAAATTTCAACCCCTTGTTTCCTTTGATTCGAACCACCACAACAATCACCGCCACTGTAACCACCGTCAACCACCACTTTCACCACCCCTCCTCACCTCCGGCTGTTTCAGTCGACCACCACCAGCGCAATTCCATCTATTTCCTTCGACCAGAACCGGGCCGCACTCCCCTTCCCCCTCCCCTGTTTCTCCCATTTCTCTGCCACGCTTCACCACCACCGTCACACTCCACCACTGTATCACCACCCTGCACCCCGACCTCCGCCGCCCAAAAACCCCCGGTGCTCCGCCCTTATCTCCGCCCAAAACCACCAGAAACGCCCCACAAAACTCCCCCGCTTTCACCCCAAAACCGTGCTCCACTCTCCTTCTCCCTTGCTGCTCCTCCGCCGCGAACCACCCATGCCTTCGCAGTCCACCGCGTCCTGCCACCGTCCTCACTCGACCCCCCCTGTTCCCTCTCCTAATCGCGCAACCACCGCGCCTTGCCTCACTCCTCACTCAACTCCCCTGCTTTCCCCTCTCTGATTCGACCACACTTTTCCCCTTCCACCGCGAACCACCACCGTGAACCACCACCGCCTCCGCCTCCCGGTGCGGTTTCGGTTCTGCGCGCCGCCCAGGATCCGATCCCAGCGCCACCTTCTTCCTCCCCTTCTCTTCTTTCTCAATTTCGAGCCCCTCCCCTGCTTCCCCTATTTTTGTTCGAAAGCCCCAGGGAACAAAACAAAAGAGAAAAAAAAAAAAAAAAAACCCAATTTGTTTTACTGCTTCTAAACCCATCATCCAAGCCAAGCCCAATATCCTTTCTACCAAATACTTCAAAGTGAGTATTATTTCTTTAATTAAGTATTAATGTTTTATGAACATAAATTATTACATAACTTAATATTGTGATAATATAGATTTTAAATGATGATTTGAAATATATACTTTGACTGAAATTTTAATTTAAATAATATTTTCGTTAAATTATGAAATTTAAATAATATTTCATGTAAATCGATTTAAGAAATGTATATATATGTTTTGATTGAAATTTCGTTTAATAATAATTTCAAGAAATTATAAACATTCATATTTTTATTAAATTCATCATTTCGAAATTCACTATCTATAAAATTATTATTTATAAATATTAGTTTTAAAGAAATTTATCGTTTTAGTAATTAATTCAATAATTTGATACTTTGAAAGAAATCGGACTCGGAGCTCAGGACGAACGGACCAAGGAAAAAGGCCTAGCAATCATGGAATTGAGGTAACGGTTATTGCTAGTACTCGCAATCCCTTCGAAATGTATTTATGAATGATGTTATGAATAATTGATGTTTTATAATGATGTTTTATGATTTGCCGGATAACAAGCATGATTTGATTGAATTATTTTATGATAATGCAGCTTTATGCAAAGTATTGATTTAACGAATTATTATTCCTGAAAGAATGATTTTATGAAATAACGAGATTTAATGATTTTATCGAACTATCCTGAGTGAATGAGATTTTCCTGATTAATGTTCTATTAAAAGAAATGTAAACATGATAAATGAAAGTGTAAGAACTGGTCCAGTTCCCTTGATATGGAGCCCAGGCTCCCGCTGATAAGAAGCACTGGCTTCCCCTGATATGGAACCAAGGTTCCCCCTGATAAGAAGCACTGGCTTCCCCTGATATGGAACCAAGGTTCCCCCTGATAAGAAGCACTGGCTTCCCCTGATATGGAACCAAGGTTCCCCCTGATAAGAAGCACTGGCTTCCCCTGTTATGGAGCACTGGCTCCCCCTGTTATGAAGCACTGGCTTCCCCTGTTCGTAGGAGACGTCCTACCATGTTTCCTATAAAGTCCTAACGACCAGAATAATACTGTCAAAAGGAAAAAGATTAAATGAAATAATGTTTCTGACATAATGTTCCTGAAATGATGTTCCTGAAATGATATTTCTGAAATGATGTTTCGAAATGATGCTTTTGAAATTATGATTTATTTAATGTTTTACTATATTCTATTCTCCCTGAGTTATTAAATAAAATGAATTGAAATGATGTTACGATGCTAGGGTAACTCGTTACTGAGTCTTCGGCTCACCGTTTTGTTTTCTGTTTTAGGTACTGCTGGGGACCACGGAAACGAGTAGTGGCGAGGATTTCACTATTACAATGTTCACCTAAGTTAATGTTAAGTTGTAACAAGTTTAAGTAAAGATTCTTGATTAAGTTACGTACTTTGATTAAGGAATTAAAAAGGATTATTATGTTAATTTTGGAGTTTAATAGCTTATGATTGATGGTTGCCTTGTAATTCCCAAGAGGGATTTACGGCAGGTAATGACCCGACCGAATTAGGTTAATTCTGTTGCTAAGTATTCCTTAATAAGTGATTTAGAGGTCGGGGTGTTACAGTTTGGTATTCAGAGCCAAGGTTCTGGACCATAAGTGCTAAACCTTACGGGTTTTGCACGTAATAAAATTTAATAGGCTTTAAGCAAAGAATTTTTAAGGAATGAGTTAAAAAGAATATGATAAAATCATGTCAAGATAAAATGAAATGAGTGAGAGCATAAGAACGCACGGGGTAAAAGGGATTTAATTCTTCTGTTATTTATATTTTCTTGATTGAATATGTTATGCCAAATATCGATTATCGAGGTTACTAACGATACCACGAACGAAGCTGGCAAGCGCAACATCCACGATGGCGCCAACGCTAATATTATTTTAATTTTTCTCTCTCTCGCTTTGGATCTGAACTTCCCTTGTTTTCATGTTTATCATGTCATGTTATGAGTTTCCAACCCTAGACAGACTAGGAAAAGTTTTAGCACTACTGATTTATTTGAAAGAAGTTAAGTTAAGCACGGTTCGAACTCAAAGATTTTATGGATACGAATGGTTTGAGGAATTTTTATGGTTATGAAATCTTTAAGGATAGTATAAATGTTAAGGGCACCAAGCGAGCATAAGGTTGTATTTCATGAGTGGTTGATCACTAATTAAGTTAAGATTATTCGAAGTTTAAAGTGTTAAAGTTATGAATAAAAGTTATTCTTGGGTTACCTTTCCGATGAATGTTTTGGTGTTTATAAGTACAAAAGTCTAGTATCTGAAAAATGATTGATATGCCTTTAATAAGGAAACTAATTATGAAGTTATACATGAATGTTATGAACCCCATGAGTTATGGTAAAAACCCCGTTTGAGTTGAAGCATGAATAAGATATTGAGGATTTTACCAAAAGAAGTTATTAAGAATTAGTTATCAAAAGATTGAATAATAGAGTATCGAAAGAGCATGAGTTTGTATTTCCTAAGTGGCGAATCAACAATTAAATTGTTGTTTAAAGTATTGAAGTTATGATTGAAATCCATTCTTAGATTACCTTTCCGCATAACTTATAAGGATTGTTTTTTATGTATTTATCTGAAAGGATGCTTGATAATCTCCATAAAGAAAGCTAAGAGAAAGAATTTAAAGTTTTGCAAAATGTTATGTGGAAAACATGATTTATGGTGAAAATATGGAATTGAGTTTGCATATTAAGCTTTGAGGAACTTACCAAAATAAGTTATCGAAAATTTGTCTGTCTATGAGGTTGATGATATCAAAGAATGTTATAAAGTTCGAAAAGAATTATGAATGATTGAGGAATGCAATGGAGTTAAGGAAAGAAATCGACGAAATGACATGTCTGTAAAACCAGGTAGTCTGAACTAAGTTTCTGGAACCTAGATTGTTTCTGATAAGGGCACGTGTGATGGCTTAGAAATATCCGCCAAAACCCAAGGTTTGTCGACTTAAAAATACTAAGGATAAGTAACGAAGTCGTATGTCTAATGATTTAGTTCCTGTCACGTGATTGGACTCGAACCCCCGCTACGAACGTAGTCAACAAAGTTGTTTGACGCATAAGAAAATATCGAAGATCGAAATCAAAACGAATCGAATAACGAAAGTCAACGACAAGAATTCCTGTAGTAAAGAAGGCAAGAGCAAACGAAAACGCGATATCTCTAAATAGTCGCCTGAGAATGATATAATGTATGAATCATGATGTTTATGTAAACGTGATACCTTAAAAAAACCGTCCATCAAAAAAATATATATACTTTAGTTATATTATAAATATTGAATCATGCCATAAATTAAGACTTAATTTGTGGATATTTTGGTATTTACTACCTTAAAAATACACCACTTTTGTATTTACTACCTTATGAAATTTTTATTTTAAATTACTACCTTAAACTTCCAAATTATTATTTACTACCATTTTGCAGTTTTCTCATTTTAAAAATAAGATATCTCTTCCATTTCTTAATCGTTTAAAGTGATTCAAAGTTCATTATTTTTCTTTTTCTATAGGGATTTCATTGTGAATAACATTTCAAAACAATTCGTTTGATAATTCATTACATATTTAAAAATTTACAAATGAAATTTAATTAGTTTTTTCTTTTATAAAATGTTAAAAGCAAGATCCTTATGGAATCCTTACACATAAATGAGAAGAATGAGTTTTGAATCACTCAAAATGATTAAGAAACAAAAGAGATATCTCAATTTTAAAATGAGAAAACTGTAAAGTGGTAGTAAATACAAAAAATCTAGAACTTTAAGGTAGTAATTTAAAATAAAAATTTCATAAGGTAGTAAATACAAAAGTGGTGTATTTATAAGGTAGTAAATACAAAAAAATCCTTAATTTGTTCATAACAATGAAATAATTAACTGTATAATAATAAAAATGGTTTATTTACCTCATAACTTTCAATTAATGAACCTAAATAAGTATCTTAAACCTTTTACATGTTTAATATACTTATTTTTATGTTTCTAAGACCCATTCTCACCCATTTTGGTCAAGTTATGCACATAAAAGGCTTGTTTGATCGTCATAGGTCACATTTGGACTAAAATGGCTTATTTCGCTCCCAGCTTTCAACTAATGATCTTAAATAATTACTTTAAACCCTTTATATGTTTAATACACATAGATTTACGTTTCAAAGACTCATTATCACCCACTTTAGTCAACTTATGCGCATATAAGATTCATTTGATCATTATATGTCACATTTTGACTAAAATGGTTTATTTCGGTCCTAACTTTCAAGAAATGAACCTAAATAAGTATTTTAAACCCTTTACATGTTTAATATACTTATTTTGATGTTTCAAAGACTCATTCTCACCTACTTTGGTAAAGTTAAGTACATTTAATGCTCGTTTGATCATTATAATTCATATTTGAGTAAAATGGCTTATTTCTCTCCTAACTTTCAACTAATTAACTTAAATAATTATTTAAAACCCTTTACATGTTTAATACACTTAGTTTTCTGTTTCAAAGACTCATTATCACCCATTTTGGTCAAGTTATGCACATTTAATGCTCGTTAGTTCATTATAGTTCAAAATTTCACTAAAATGGCTTATTTTGCTACTAGCTTTCAACTAATGAACTTAAATAAATATTTCAAACCCTTTACAAGTTTAATACACTTAGATTTATGTTTTAAATACTCATTATCACCGATTTTGGTCAAAATATGCACATTTAAGGCTCGTTAGTTCATTATATGTTATATTTTGACTAAAATGGCTTATTTCGATCCCAACTTTCAACTAATGAACCTAAATGAGTATTTTAAACCCTTTAAATGTTTAATATACTTCTTTCAATTTTTCAAAGACTCATTCATACCTACTTTGGTCAAGTTAAGGACATTTGCTGATCGTATGATCATTATCGGTCACATGTTAACTAAAACGGTTTATTTCGGTCCCAACTTTTAACTAATGAACTTAAATAAGTATTTTAAATCCTTTTCATGTTTTACACTCTTAGTTTTATTATTCAAATACTCATTATCACCTATTTTGGTAGACATATGCACATTTAAGACTCGTTTAATCATTATAGGTCATATTTTGACTAAAATGGTTTATTTCGGTCCTAACATTCAACTAATGAACCTAAATGAGTATTTTAAACCCCCTACATGGTTAATATACTTATTTTAATGTATCAAAGACTCATTTTCACCTACTTTGGGAAAATTATGTGCATTTAATGCTCGTTTGATCATTATAGGTCACATTTCGACTAAAATGGCTTATTTTGCTCCCAACTTTCAACTGATGAACTTAAATAAGTATTTTAAATACTTTACATGTTTAATACACTTAGATTTATCTTTTATAAGCTCATTATCACCCACTTTGGTCAAATTATGCACATATAAGACTCGTTTTATCATTGTAGATCACATTTTGAGTAAAATGGCTTATTTTGGTCTCAACTTTCAACTCGTGAACCTAAATGAGTATCTTAAACCCTTTAAAAATTTAATATACTTATTTTTATGTTTCAAAGACTCATTCTCACCCATTTTGGTCAAGTTATGCACATAAAAGGCTTGTTTGATCGTTATAGGTCACATTTCGACTAAAATGGCTTACTTCGCTCCCAGTTTTCAACTAATGAACCTAAATAAGTATTTAAAAACCTTTAAATGTTTAATACACATATATTTATATTTCAAAGACTCATTATCACCCACTTTGGTCAACTTATGCACATATAAGACTCGTTTGATCATTATAGGTCACATTTTTACTAAAATGCTTATTTCGGTCTCAACTTTCAAGTTATGAACCTGAATGAGTATTTTAAACCCTTTACATGATTAGTATACTTATTTAAATATTGAAAATACTCATTATCACCTACTTTCGTCAAGTTATGTACATTTAATGCTCATTTGATCATTATAATTCATATTTTTTTATTAAAATGACTTATTTCGCTCCTAACTTTCACCTAATGAGCTTAAATAAATATTTAAAACCCTTTACATGTTTATAGAACTTAGTTTTATCTTTTAAAGACTCTTTATCCCCCATTTTGGTCAAGTTATGCACATTTAAGGCTCATTAATTCATTATAGTTCAAATTTTGACTAAAATGGCTTATTTCGTTCCTAACTTTCAAATAATGAACTTAAATAAATATTTCAAACCTTTTACTAGTTTAATACACTTAGCCTTATGTTTCAAAGACTCATTATCACCAAATTTGGTCTAGTTATGCACGTTTAAGGCTCGTTAGTTCATTATAAGTCACATTTTGACTAAAATGTCTTATTTCGGTCCCAACTTTCAACTAATGAACCTATATGAGTATTTTAAACCATTTACATGTTTAATATACTTATTTTAATGTTTCAAATAATCATTTTCACCTACCTTAGTCAAGTTATGTACATTTAATGGTCGTTTGATCATTATAATTCATATTTTAACCAAACTAGCTTATTTCGTTCCTAACTTTCAACTAATGAACTTAAATAAGTATTTAAAACCCTTTACATGTTTAATACACTTAGTAATATGTTTCAAATATTCATTATTACCTAGTTTGGTCAAGTTATGCACATTTAAGGCTCGTTAGTTCATTATTGTTCAAATTTTGACTAAAATGACTTATTTCGCTCCTAACTTTCAACTAATGATCTTAAATAAGTATTTTAAACCCTTTACATGTTTAACGTACTTAGATTTATGTTTCAAATACTCATTCTCTCCTATTTTGGTCAAGTTATGTACATTTAAGGCTCATTTGATCATTATAGGCCACATTTTAACTAAAATGGCTTATTTCGGTTCCAACTTTCAACCAATGAACCTAAATAAATATATTAACCCTGTTAGATGGTTAATATACTTAATTTTATATTTCAAAGACTCATTCTAATGTAATGCTTGTAGTAAAAGAAATAAAAAATAGTTTAGCACTTTAACTACTTGTGATCACTTTTTATTATTTACGAAGCATTGTTAGAAGGAAAACCATATTCGTACGTATTTGAAGGAGAAATTATGAACCTCCAAATCACAAACATTAATTGTTACAGAGGCAAAATGTGTACTTTTGGATTGATTTCATTAGAGTTCCACAGAATACTTACATCATGTGCCCTCACAGGTCTTACTCCAATGCTTGGACCCACTCACAGTGCAAATCACAGTGCAAATAACACTGAATACTGCAGCTGCTGCTAATAGAGAAGGTGGGAACCTCGGCATTTCATGCTCAATCGGGCAAAGCTCAATCAGAATGACAGGAGTTCGAAGGGTCAATAAAACTTACTTCTTTGTCTATTCTTCAGCTGCTTTAAGGTATAGTTTCATGAAGACATATGGGTGGGAACCGACAAATTGAATTGTAAGGAGTCCATCATCAGTCTCTCCTGTCATAGGACATAGAAGAAATTAGTGTTACTTTTGCTTGTAGTGTAGAATGTACAACACTGATAATACCAATCTGTAGATGCTTACCATGTCAAGAACTTCTTGCCTACTCTAATCCCTGTTATATATCAGTACTAGATCTTCAACAACCGGAGCTGAGACCTTTTCATATTTGCTAGCCAGAAGCCTTGTTGTAACACTTACTAGCAGGAGATTTTTTCACACCACTAGCTTAATTGATAAGAAGAGATCAATCATTATATGAGTGTATTTTCACACAAACAAGCAATACTTATACGAGAATGTGCGGTACAAATTGGTACAAATTGATCACACCGCAGACCTACATATATGTGAATGTATGCTCACACAAACAAGCAATACTTATACGAGAATGTGTGTATAGGGTAAGCTACATATATCCAAATTTATATTAACCTAATCGCTAGATAGAAAGTCTGGCATGTTACCTGAAGAGTCTCCTTGCCTGCAAAGTTTTAAGCTGCAAGAAGGTAATTGTTAGTAATTAATGACATTTCACGACATAGATTATGCACATTTGTCTTTAAAAATCAAGAGAACTTGTAGGTGTACCGTAAATATGACGTCGTATCTCATTAAATTAAAGCCTATATAAATTAAATCATCCATGCCATTTTCAAGAAGGTAGATTCCATCATCACTTATGTTTTCAAGGAGGTAAAGGTCAAATAGAGTCCTATAAAACACAACAAACGGGCCTTTTCACTAACAAGTGTAATTAACATCAAATACCAGGAGGGAGACGCAAACATGACATTTTTTATCAACCAATTTCATGTAATTCCCAATTTTTAACAGGATTTAAAATGTAATGCAAAATCATTCAAGAAATGATAATTAAGTATGTTTTCTCCTCGGTAACAATCATATGACTACCTACTAGATCATAAATTTTCACAATAACTCAATCGAAAATCTTTGAAAAATGCCTCAATTGATATAATGAAATAAAACAAGAGGATTTATGTAACCCAAACGAAGCAAATCACTGGAAAAAGGCCAAACAGAACCCAATATATTCATTATTAGAAGGAATGTAAAATTTGAGTAAGAAGAGCATACAAAATAAATCGAGTAATAGAGAAAGTGCTTAGTGACTCGCTGAAAAATTGATAGCCACTCCTAGCAAGCTCACCGGAAACGGCGGTAGAGGAGCAGATAAAAAACGGTGGCCGAGTACAGGGTGGCAGGGTTGCAGTGGCTCAGCGGAGCAAAGAAATAAGGACAAGGAGAGGAGAAAGTGAGACCGGCAACCCAACACCAGCAACAAGAACATGACCACCATGTCAACAACGACGTCGGCGGTGGAGTGCTCGTCGTACAACAACAAAAGGAGGGAGAAAATCAATTGAAATGGCTAGGGTTTGCCCAATTGGGGATGTTTATTTTATTCAATCTAATTAATGAAGTGAGTTAAGGAGATTACCAGTTCGTGAGGAGGCAGTAACGACGGCGCCACGACGGTGGGGAAACAACAACCTTGTTAGAATCCAAAGAAAGGGAAGGCGCATAGAACCAGAGAGAGGAAGGAGGAAAAGTGGGAAAATGAAAACAAAATCAAAGCAGCGAACCAGTGAAGGGGAAGGAGCAGCGAACCAGTGAAGGGGAAGGAGCTGAAGCGGGGAATTAAAAAGTTTTGGGAAACCTTTAGAAATATTTTGTGCTGCTCGTTTTTAAATGAGCCCGCACTTGAGTTTAAAGCCCGCACTTGAAATCAAGTGCTGCCAATTTTCTAAAATGAGCCGCACTTGTGAAAATATATTTTTTCTTTATTTTTAAGTGCTCTCAAGTGCTGCCAATTTACTAAATGAGCCGCACTTGAAGGGAAGCACATGACGATTTTTCTACTAGTGAAAAAGGCCTAGCAATCATGGAATTGAGGTAACGGTTATTGCTAGTACCCGCAATCCCTTCGAAATGTATTTATGAATGATGTTATGAATAATTGATGTTTTATAATGATGTTTTATGATTTGCGGGATAACAGGCATGATTTGATTGAATTATTTTATGATAATGCAGCTTTATGCAAAGTATTGATTTAACGAATTATTATTCCTGAAAGAATGATTTTATGAAATAACGAGATTTAATGATTTTATTGAACTATCCTGAGTGAATGAGATTTTCCTGATTAATGTTCTATTAGAAGAAATGTAAACATGATAAATGAAAGTGTAAGAACTGGTCAAGTTCCCCTAATATGGAGCCTAGGCTCCCCTTAATAAGAAGCACTGGCTTCCCCTGATATGGAACCAAGGTTCCCCCTGGTAAGAAGCACTGGCGTCCCCTGATATGGAACCAAGGTTCCCCCTGATAAGAAGCACTGGCGTCCCCTGATATGGAACCAAGGTTCCCCTGATAAGAAGCACTGGCTTCCCCTGATATGGAACCAAGGTTCCCCCTGATAAGAAGCACCGGCTTCCCCTGTTATGGAGCACTGGCTCCCCCTGTTATGAAGCACTGGCTTCCCCTGTTCGTAGGAGACGTCCTACCATGTTTCCTGTAAAGTCCTAACGACCAGAATAATACTGTTAAAAGGAAAAAGATTAATGAAATAATGTTCCTGAAATAATGTTCCTGAAATGATGTTCCTGAAATGATATTTCTGAAATGATGTTTCGAAATGATGCTTTTGAAATGATGATTTATTAAATGTTTTACTATATTCTATTCTCCCCGAGTTATTAAATAAAATGAATTGAAATGATGTTACGATGCTAGGGTAACTCGTCACTGAGTCTTCGGCTCACCGTTTTGTTTTCTGTTTTAGGTACTGCTGGGGACCACGGAAACGAGTAGTGGCGAGTATTTCACTATTACAATGTTCACCTAAGTTAATGTTAAGTTGTAACAAGTTTAAGTAAAGATTCTTGATTAAGTTACGTACTTTGATTAAGGAATTTAAAAGGATTATTATGTTAATTTTGGAGTTTAATAGCTTATGATTGATGGTTGCCTTGTAATTCCCAAGAGGAAGTTACGGCAGGTAATGTCCCGACCGAATTAGGTTAATTTCGCTGCTAAGTATTCCTTAATAAGTAATTTAGAGGTCGGGGTGTTACAATTATGGATCGAGTTACTTATTATCACACCAACTATGTCCGCAACTTCATGACTAAATGACCATCAATAATATTTATAGGTACTATATCTTGTATTATATTAACTATATGTTTGGTATAGTTTTTTATGTATATTATAATGTTATTTTTATGTTGTTTGTTGTCCTCTATGTTAATAGTAATAAGAGTTACTATGTTATGATCACAATAACTATATGATCATAACAATAACTATATCAGCAACCTTGCTCGCATATGACAATTATTAATATTAATTAAGAGATACTATATCATGTACAATAGTAACTATATGTTTTTAATAGTTACTATGTTATCATTATGTTCTTTTATGTTCTTTTTATGTTCTTTCTTTGTATTCTATGTTATAAGTAATAAAAGTGACTATATTATTATGACAGTAACTATATGACTATAACAATAACAATAACAATAACTATATCTGCAATTCTGCGAGTATCTTACCATCATTAATTCTAAGAGTTACTATATGATGCATAATAGAAACTATATGTTATGTTAGGTTATGATACATATGACAATTCATAAATCATGCGGAAAAAACCATAAACCCAGGAAAACATATTATTTACACATAATCATTTAGCATAGAATAGATGCATACTCTTT
The DNA here is from genome assembly GCF_020520425.1 of Spinacia oleracea. NCBI lineage: Eukaryota > Viridiplantae > Streptophyta > Magnoliopsida > Caryophyllales > Amaranthaceae > Spinacia > Spinacia oleracea. The sequence goes on along the minus strand of NC_079492.1, from coordinate 24,768,549 downwards.
GTTGCGTGCCTTCCCTAGCTGCGCCCGAACCGAACAAGAACAAGTCTTTAGGACTCCAAGTGTCGTCCCTCCGTAGATAGTCCACAGCACGTCCGGATCCTCCTTAAGATTGACCAACTAGAATCGCCCTTAAGGTACTAGAATTTTCGGCACTTTTGAGCAAGATGTGTGGCTGAATTTTTCTCTCAAAAACTCACTTTGAATACTTTGAAACTCGTGTTATAAATTGTGAGCCCTAGTCTCATATTTATAGCGGTATGGAAAGGGAATCGAAATCCTATTCAGATACAAATTAATCAAACCTAGAATCCTACAAGAACTCTAATTTAATTAATTTATCAAATAGAATTAGGAATTTAATCATCAACCGAACTCTGCATGTTTTAGGAAACGTGCACGAACACAAACACTTGCACACACACGCACGACAGCCACGATGGGCCTCATGCGTGCGCGCGAGCAGCAGCCCACTCAGCGCCCGCGCGCGCTGTGCGCTGCGCGCGCTGTGCGCGCTGTGCGCGCTGCGCGCTGCGCGCAGCCTGCTGGGCCTGGCCTTGCTGTTTGTGCGGTGCGCTTGGCTTGCTGGGCGATGGCCTGGCTTCGTGCTGGGCCTCGTCCGGCAGGCCTCGTCCGATGCTTATTCGTACGATGCGCTTCCGATTAAATTTTCCGATTCCGGAATTCATTTCCGATACGAACAATATTTAATATTTCCGATTCCGGAATTAATTTCCGTTTCGAACAAATATTTAATATTTCCGTTTCCGGAATTATTTTCCGATTCCGGTAATATTTCCGATTCTGACAATATTTCCGTTTCCGGCAATATTTCCGATTCTGGCAATATTTCCATTTCCGATAATATTTTCCGACACGTACCATGTTTCCGTTTCCGGCAACATCTACGACTTGGATAATATTTATATTTCCGATACGATCCATATTTCCGTTTCCGGCAATATCATCGTTTCCGGAGTATTCATTTCTTGCCTGTGACGATCTTAGCTCCCACTGAAACCAAGATCCGTCGGTTCCGAATATTCATAGATAGAGTATCTAATGCCATTAGATACTTGATCCGTTTACGTACTATTTGTGTGACCCTACGGGTTCAGTCAAGAGTAAGCTGTGGATTAATATCATTAATTCCACTTGAACTGAAGCGGCCTCTAGCTAGGCATTCAGCTCACTTGATCTCACTGAATTATTAACTTGTCAATTAATACTGAACCGCATTTATTAGACTTAACATAGAATGCATACTTGGACCAAGGGCATTATTTCCTTCAGTCTCCCACTTGTCCTTAGGGACAAGTGTGCATTTCCTAATTCCTTTGTCGCTCGATGCTTGCTCTTGAACATAAGGTAAGAGTTGTCATCCTTATTATGTCCAGAGGTGTTCCTCGGTTTCAGAGTTCAACTGATCAAATAAACAGATAATCATAGCCTATGATTCATCCGAGCACGGCCATGCATTTCACAGTTTCTAGCTCTCCGAGTGGCCTTGTACAACTTTTAAGCATCTCATCCCGATTTATGGGAGGACAATCCCAATCTTGCGATCTTGAGATTAGACTTCGTTTGATAGGTGATTACCTGAGCGTTGCCTTTATAGCCTCCTTTTACGGTGCGACGGTTGGTCAACGTCAAAGCAACCAGTTCTCAAACAAGTAATCTCAAATCACTCAGGTATTGAGGATTTAGTGTCTAATAATTTAATGAAATTTACTTATGACAGACTTTCATCTCTTACAGTAAAGTTTCATAGGTCTTGTCCGATACTAGTCTTCCCAAAGTAAGTATCTATGCAAATGATTATGACATTGCCATGTCCACATAGTTCAAGAAACAGAACTACTAGTCATCTTGCATTCTAATCGTCTAACGTTTTCTATGCGTCCAATTTTATAGAAAACTCCGATTAGGGACCATTTTCAACCTTTGACATTCAAGTTCACTTGATAGACATTTCTTAGTCACAGGACTGGTCCTGACAGTCTATCTTGAATATATTGTCAAATTGCAGGGACTCATCATTTAATACTAAACCAAGATTAAATGGAATATGAAAACACATTTCATATATGATAAATGTTCAACCCCAATGTTTTACAACCACGGGCCTCAAACCCATCTTTTAAAACAGTTCATGGAATTTCAAAGCTATGCTTGATTTCCAGTGCTACAATGTAAGTGTTGCTTCTCACTTGTTGCATAGGTTTAGTTATCATGCTTTGCCAATCTTAATATCCTTTTCATCGAATGTTCTTCGAGATATGATGATAAGATCTTTTGAGTGTGTTTATTTTGTGATCTATTCCTTCTAGATACAAGAGTAGTTCTACGCATTTTGCAATGAAGAACCATCAAGTCAGAAGACATATGATCTACCCAAGTTCAGTGAAGAACTCTTTAACATAAACAAACAACCCTGTTTTACTGCTTCTTAGGCAATAAGTACTTTTACTTCAACTGTATAGGTTGCTAGTGATGCTTTGTTTGGATTTACCTATCCAGGCAGTTCATAGATATGTGGAAGACTCTCCAATTATATCTTAGAACATAGAAATTACTATTTTTAATTTCCCACGCAACAACTCATGGTCTCCAATCCATGTTGCCATTTCAAAACACGATGCTCTATAGCTCGTCCTTATCAATGGTTAACTCCAAAGGGTCTTGTTTGATCCTTTGCCAGTGTTTATGCGTGTAGCATCAATATTTAGCATATCTTTATTTCCTTGAATCAAGAAGTAATCCTATGTACCTTTTCAAGTACCATAAGTTTTTCTTGATCTCAATCTAATTGGTCTTCACTTAGATCAATAGAGATTGGTATATGTTCGTCATGCCTAAAGTCATACGATACGTTTTTGGCGATCCTCATATTATATCATACATGATAAATTCTTTTGCAGAATAATTCCCAATTTGAATTCTATTCATGTAACTTTAGCTCATTCAATTTCAGTAGATACTGAATCCAGCTAAATTCTTTGACATATAATATAGGTGAAGAATCTCATTAGATTCTTTGATGTTAACTTAGTAAATGCTTATACATAGTTCAAACATTCTTTTACTTAGATTTATTCACATGGGTCGAATATCTCCAATGGAGACTTTCGTAATTGATTCAGTAAATGCCATTACTTAATCCAAAACATTGATATAAGATCTTTGTAAATAGATCTTAATACCCAGTATGCACTAAGTTTCGCCTTGGTCCATCATTGATGAATAATTTCAAATCTAAGTCATTAGCATTTGAATGTTATTTCATAATAGAGAGATATGTGTGTAATACACATAGGACCAATTAAGTTTTAAGTACTCCCACTAAACTTCTTATATATCTATAAGAATCATGTATATTTTATGAAACTAAAATGCTTATTAGCTTCACTTAAAATACAGTTCCAATTCCCAATTGCTTGCTTAAATCTGTACTTAGATTTTATAAGCTAGCTTTCCTTTTTAAGCATTTATTTGGATCCACAAATTCTATGACATACCATGTACATATTATATTCCAACATTTGATTGAGGAATACGTTTTGTCATCCAATTGCCATATGTACCAATATGCAATCATTGCTTGAATTATAGACTTAAGCATTACGATTTTGCATGAGGTTTCAACACAATCCATACCATGAATTTGCTTGTAACCTTAAGCAACTAATCTAGCTTTGTGTGTGAACACAATTCCATGTTTGATGGTTTTTATCCTTAAAACAAACTTGCAACCAATAGGTGTGAAACTATTCTTGCAAATCAACAAAATTTCAATTTTGTCATCAAAACATTGAGTATGTTTTATGGCCTCTAACCATTTAAAACATTTAGTCTATATATGGCCTCTAACCATTTTAGGGAATCTGGGTTTCGTCATAGCTTTCTTACAAGTCACAAACTCATTAATCTATAATAGTTTGACTGCAAGTTGTAGGTTTCTTCACTATTTAATAGAAGAATCTCATAGTTTCATTGACCTGATCTCTATGTTTCTTCACTATCTGATAGAAGAATCTCATAGTTTCAGTGACTTGAATTCTATGCCTACTTGGGTATAGAACATCAAACAATAGAATATCAATAGCCACTTGAAAGTCCTTTGAATATTCTGTTCTCCTTGAAGCACTTGTAAAGTCTTCTAAGAGATGTTTATTCTTTAAAGCCACTTCTAAAGTCCTTAAAGAATAAGTTCGGATTTTCTGAAGCACTTCGAAAAGCCTCCGGAATGTCCGTTTATGTTTGTTGTTCGTCTCGAAGACTTTCGAGGTCTATTTTCTCCCACTTGTCATTTTGGAAACGAATCTCCAAAAGGACATTATTTCGAGCAAACAAACATTATGTTCTCAAAAATTCGTGGTAGAAACAATACCCTTGTGTCTCATTTGAATAAATCACAATGAAACATATATCTATACTTGGGCCTTAGTTTGTTGATTGACAAACACTAAGCTCCCACTGAGTTTTGCAACTCTCTAGATATATTTTATGAAAAGTTATTCTGAAATTACTTTTCAATAGCTTTGACGAATTTGGTTTAGTTTGGTGGTAGTTGAGCATTTTGTTTTAGAAATTATAGGAAAAGTCTTTATGATTCATCATTAATCGAATCAAGTACTAATTGACTTTGATTATTCCAACTAAGATATGCCATATCTTATGGACCTAGATTGTGAAATTACACCACACAATCATTGATGATCATATTTGGTCTCAAGTAATCATCAACATGATCTAACCTAGATCTTTATGATTTCTTACCAAGTGAATTTTATACTTCTGAATCTTTGAACTAGCCAAACAGATTCAACTTATATCACATTTGAGTAAATAAACCTATATTCACTCAAATCCATGTGAAATAATAAAGTCATAAAACCTTTCTTTAGCTTTGAACTCTATCGTCTAGGCGTTCTAACAATAGTTCATATTCTTTGTTACTTTCAACAAGTAAGACTAGCTTGTCTTAAGTTGATCTAGAAATCAACCAACTTTCAAAAGTCCATAAAAATAGAGCTTTTGAATGTTAACTTGTTGATATGGTCTAAGCAACAATGCCAAAGATTAGTGGAACTCAAATCAAGAAGTTGATTTGAACCTAGTAAAGTTCTTTAAAGAGTTGTTTGTTTTAATCAAGCATATTGACTCAATCTGTAATTGACCATTTCATTCAAATAAACAAACAAACATTGTTTTTGTTTTTCTTGAATGTGAGTTTTTTTCTGTGTTTGAAAAACAGAAATTTAGGTATGCTGATTATGGAACAAAATAGCCATTAAGTTCCAGCCTTTGAAAGGACTTAAAACAAACTAGATGACCCTACAACTAATGTAGCATTGCCATGCTTCATTTCCCACTTGTAGGTCATTAGTGTATCCTAGCTTCCATTGTTTGAGTTATTACCGAAGTAAGAACCTCAAGCGGTATATGATACCAAGGAAGTTTGATTGCTAGGTCACTTCTCTTTAAACATAAACTTATAGGTAGAAACGGAATCGTAAATTCCTTTCATTTGTTCCTCGTTTTCCTATTTCTTGTACCCTTTCTTATAGTCTTAAGAATTGAATTCTTTAGTGTTGACTTTTATATTTGTTAGACATGTCCAATGTCACCCCAACAAGGTTTTTACCATTTTAATTTATGTTGAATATTCTGTTTCAACTAGATGATCTTACAAGAAGCTTCTAAAGTTCTCTAAGCATCGATCTATTCGAATGTCTAGGGACTAGACTCATTCGAGAATTAAATGGACAAAGATATTAGGTTGTTAACCATTGGTAAAGCTGAGCGTTTAAGCTCAATGCTTTATGATCTCAAAACTACATTGTATTTTGAATTCACAAGCACCAATTGGTTTGCCATTCGATTTTGATCTTCGAAAACAACCATAAAAGTCGCTAAAAGAAACGTACATTTTAAATTGCTCACTTTCTCTCATTTCCGTGAATCGTTCTTGGATTCACTACCAATCGAGGAAATTTACTGTTACCTTTCTAAAAGGATTTACTGCAGTGCAAGATATTTAATTATAAACAATAATTAAAACATACATTGAAGCATGCAAAGTCTAAACATTTATCATGAATAATAACTTGAAATTAAAGCAACCATGCAATTTAAACAAGTTATTAGCATTTTATTCGATTTTATTGTTCCGGCAGGTGTGAATAAAATGATTCCAAGACCCTAAAATCATTGAAGAACTAAGCACAGTTTGTCGACTTAATCCTAGAACATCTTAGGTAAGCAAAAGCCTTTTGCTAATAGTCTAGAAACTATTCTTGGTTGATAGGTACGTCTAAGAACTTATTAGGTAAACCTATCGATTTTGCCACGACATAAAAGGACTCCTTACTTATATCGTTGAGTTTCACCAAAACTAACATGTACTCACAATTATTTGTGTACCTTGCCCCTTTAGGACCAATAAGTAACACCTCGCTGAGCGAAAACTATTACTAGATTGATGTAAAGGATATCCAAGCAAGTGTATATTTTGGCATGGCACCTTTTAACTCAATTTTTAAGTTTGGAACTTAAGGCTCTTACTATGTTGGTTAGATTTTAAGTGAACTAAAATCCTTAATCATGCAACATAATCAAGCTTTTGATCTAATGCATTTTAAGACATATTTAAAAGCAATAAATAACTTAAACATGCATAAGATAAATGTGATCTAGTATGGCCCGACTTCATCTTGAAGTTTTGACTTCAAAGTCCGTCTTGAAAATCTCCGTGGGAGGCACCATTTTCTTCAAATAGGATAAGTTATAACTAATTACAACTATTTGATGGTTCGCAGACCATATTTGAATTGAAAAATAACTTTGGTACTTTAGACCAATTACATTCAAATTAATGGTACGCAGACCATATTTTCTATCCTATTTGGGCCATACTAGTCACTTCATAACCTGCAAAACAGTACATATACAATATATACCATTCACCCATTCATTATCATGAATGGCCCACATAGCTGGTTAGTAAAACACATTATGCATCACGTAAACATTTGCAGCAATTAATCAAGGGCACCAATAATCTACCAATTATTCAGTCCTTATTAATTCTAATCAAGTTGTTTTAACCTTAAGGATTTGTAGACCTAATCAAGAGTTTATGACTAAAAAGCGCTCCCACTTAAACCAATAAATTCACATGCTTTACCAATTTTAAACATAAAAATGTATTTCTAGTCCAACCGGAAACATACAAATTTAATTAAAATTTAAAGCTCATATCAATTTATAATTGAATCCAAAAATTTAATTTAATTTCAGTCGTATTTAAATTAATTCATGATTTTAATTTTAGTAAAATAATTAGAATAAATAACATTTATTATAATTATAATATTCAAAATTAAAATCCAAGAAAATAATTCAAATTATTAATTTTAAAATTAATTAAAATTACGTGAACTGAAATTTTCAAATTAAACATTCAAAACGATCTAATCGTAATGCAAACACCCTACGCGTTGCACGCCCATGGGCCGTACGCACACAGCCATTGCTGGCCATGTGCGCGCAGCCCATGCGCTCGTCGCATAGCTGCTGCTTCCCTATCGCAAGCCTCCGCACGCATTGGTGCTCGCTGCGCGCGCCAGCGCTCATCGCACGAGAGCTATCGCTCGCAGTGCGCGCGCGCGACATCGCTCGCTGGGCGCGCGACATCGCTCGCTGGGCGCGCGAGCCATCGCTCGCTGGGCGCGCGACATCGCTCGCTGGGCGCGCGGCATTGCTCGCTGGGCGCGCGAGCCATCGCTCGCTGGGCGCGCGACATCGCTCGCTGGGCGCGCGACATCGCTCGCTGGGCGCGCGACATCGCTCGCTGGGCGCGCGACATCGCTCGCTGGGCGCGCGACATCGCTCGCTTTGCGCGCGAGCAATGCTGGGCGCAGCGCTCGTGGCACGCGAGCTTGCGCTCGCTGCGCGCGAGGCTGCGCGCTCTTGTGCGAGGCAGCGCGCGTTGTGGCGCAGCTCGCTTGCTGCCCACACGCGACTGCCTTGGCTCGCTACTTCGCCCATGCCCATTCGTTCATTGCTCGTGGCACACGACACAAGGCAGGGCTGCTGCCTTGTGCTCGTGCACTACGCCCTTGCTCATTGCATTCGTGCCGCACGGGCGACGAGCTCCCTTGCTCGTCGTCGCATGCCCGCATTATACAACACCCCTTAAGGGTAACACGAAGCGTCCATTGCTTCGTGCGTGCAAGTTATATGAACGAATCGCATAAAAATTTAAAATTTATATTTAAAATTAATGACAAATTAATAAATAATATTAATTTCATAATTTTAGGGCGAAAAATCGAAAATTTATTATCCAATTGATTTCCGATTGATATGGATTCAAGTCTAGGTCATAAAAATTTAAAATTTATCGTAAATTTACAATTTTTATGGTGGTTTTTAATCATAGGTTTCTAATTAAATTACAATTAATTATGAAAATCAAATTAATTCTAAATTATTCTAATTTTCAACAAATTAATCATAATTAATAATTAGATTGCATAATTAACAAGACTAGACATTCAAACTTGTTAAACATATGCAGTAGGTCAATCAAAAATTCAAGATTTATCAACAAGAATCGCAAATATTTAATTTAACATCTTAAATTTACGAAATTTTGCATTCGAAAAACTAAAACCTTCGAAAAGTCATAGTTAGGCTTCGAATTTGAGAATTCTGGGTTCGGCAGAAAAAAACTATTTTTGTCAAAATTTTAGAATGCCTTTTACATGCGGAATTGACACAAAAATCACTCAATTCGGATGAGTAACGAAGAAACTGCCGAAAAACTGCGTACGTATAATTAAATAAACGCAATTTGCAATTAATTAACAATTACGAAAATTAATCACCCCTTTTAATTCTTGCAAATTTGTAATATTTAACCATGTTCATGCAATTTAGATTATGAAAATAATAAGGGGCTCGTGATACCACTGTTAGGTTATGATACATATGACAATTCATAAATCATGCGGAAAAAACCATAAACCCAGGAAAACATATTATTTACACATAATCATTTAGCATAGAATAGATGCATACTCTTTGTTGCGTGCCTTCCCTAGCTGCGCCCGAACCGAACAAGAACAAGTCTTTAGGACTCCAAGTGTCGTCCCTCCGTAGATAGTCCACAGCACGTCCGGATCCGCCTTAAGATTGACCAACTAGAATCGCCCTTAAGGTACTAGAATTTTCGGCACTTTTGAGCAAGATGTGTGGCTGAATTTTTCTCTCAAAAACTCACTTTGAATACTTTGAAACTCGTGTTATAAATTGTGAGCCCTAGCCTCATATTTATAGCGGTATGGAAAGGGAATCGAAATCTTATTCAGATACAAATTAATCAAACCTAGAATCCTACAAGAACTCTAATTTAATTAATTTATCAAATAGAATTAGGAATTTAATCATCAACCGAACTCTGCATGTTTTAGGAAACGTGCACGAACACAAACACTTGCACACACACGCACGACAGCCACGATGGGCCTCATGCGTGCGCGCGAGCAGCAGCCCACTCAGCGCCCGCGCGCGCTGTGCGCTGCGCGTGCTGTGCGCGTTGTGCGCGCTGCGCGCAGCCTGCTGGGCCTGGCCTTGCTGTTTGTGCGGTGCGCTTGGCTTGCTGGGCGATGGCCTGGCTTCGTGCTGGGCCTCGTCCGGCAGGCCTCGTCCGATGCTTATTCGTACGATGCGCTTCCGATTAAATTTTCCGATTCCGGAATTCATTTCCGATACGAACAATATTTAATATTTCCGAATCCGGAATTAATTTCCGTTTCGAACAAATATTTAATATTTCCGTTTCCGGAATTATTTTCCGATTCCGGTAATATTTCCGATTCTGACAATATTTCCGTTTCCGGCAATATTTCCGATTCTGGCAATATTTCCATTTCCGATAATATTTTCCGACACGTACCATGTTTCCGTTTCCGGCAACATCTACGACTTGGATAATATTTATATTTCCGATACGATCCATATTTCCGTTTCCGGCAATATCATCGTTTCCGGAGTATTCATTTCTTGCCTGTGACGATCTTAGCTCCCACTGAAACCAAGATCCGTCGGTTCCGAATATTCATAGATAGAGTATCTAATGCCATTAGATACTTGATCTGTTTACGTACTATTTGTGTGACCCTACGGGTTCAGTCAAGAGTAAGCTGTGGATTAATATCATTAATTCCACTTGAACTGAAGCGGCCTCTAGCTAGGCATTCAGCTCACTTGATCTCACTGAATTATTAACTTGTCAATTAATACTGAACCGCATTTATTAGACTTAACATAGAATGCATACTTGGACCAAGGGCAATATTTCCTTCATGTTATACATAGTTACTATGTTATTTTTTCATATTTAAATGTTAAATCATTAACTTAGTTTAAATATTATTGATTCAGAAATACAAAGATGATGACCCAGAATTGAATCGTGCAAAGAATAAATTTTGCAAGGAAAACAAAGCAAGAGAAGAAGAAAAACCTGACAACAACGGAAAGCAAGGACGTGGTAGAAGAAGGAGAGGACGTGCTGTTAGAAAAAAGAGACGTGGACGTGTCGATTAGTATTTTTTAGTTCAAAAAAATTTGATTTTAACCTGGTTTATTTAATAGATGCAAATAATTAGAATGTCGTAGCTAAAACAACTAACCAAGTGGTAAATGTTTTCTTTATTACTGTTCAGGAGTTGTAATTACTGTTACTTAACTATATAATAGCAAAAGTTAATATATATATGACCTCTAAAGCATCTATGTAATACCCAATATTTTATGATTTCGTAAAATATATTTTTTTGGAACAAAAAGAAGTTATAAGTATTATTAAATCATTTTCCATTTTATTTAGTCTCTTTTAATATTTTTGAAAAGTTTAAAAACGCTATTTTAAAATTAGTAGGACTCTTATTACGAGCACCTATATATAACCCGTTAACCCTAATTATTTTTGAAAGCTTTGCCGTTGTTTTTCTTTATACTCTCTTGCGCTGCTCATATACAAAATGTTTACTTGGTTATGCAAATTATCATCATCACCTATTTCTCCATTTGCGTAAACCATGGATATATACCCCATGATCTTCATATATATGCTTGATAATCATTATCACCCAACCAAATTAACAAGCAGCAAATCGCTCTGGGTTTTTGCGACCAAGAATGTTGTCGATCAATTCGTTTCTTGGCTGCTATCATGATTATTTTTACTTTTGTTTCCCGAGAAGGTAATCACCCTTGTCCCTTTGAGATGCTAGTCTATATTAGGCCATTAGCTAGTTGTAATTAAGCTCAGTTATATTGAAATAGTAAACTACTTGATGTTTATGTGTTTATATGTATTCACGTCATTATATTACCATTATTGTAGTTGCGTGTTGTAATTGCTTTACGTGGCTTTATAATTACTTTTTGCTATGCTTGATCGTATTAGATCACAGTGGTTATATAAATTAGTTAATAGTAGTAGCAAATTTCAAGTGTTATTTCTTGTAGATTATATTCGCAGATGGATATACAAATTCAGTTATTAGCATGGTTTTCGTGTTTGTATTGGGAAATTCAATACTAGTATTATAATTAAGCTTGATCGTATCATATTATAGGATTGATAGATAGTTATATTTGGGTACTAGTTTACTGCAGTAGAGGAGTGAAATTATTATAGAATGAGTTACTCCGTATATGATTTTGGGATCTTGTGCCATTATTGATAAGTTTTTTTTGAAATCCATTGTGGGTATATTCAACAAATTATGAGAAGGTTGATAAATTATCATATTTTTGGTTTGAGGCTCAGCGTTATAGACCTTAGTCCTTGGCATGTTGGTAATGAGATAATAACCATTAGTAGAGGAGCAAGATACAATATTTATTATTTTCTTTATATCTCCAAAGTGGGATTTGGTCCAAAAGTGGCCTTGACTCAGAGAGTCTTTCTAGTAGCTATTGAGAGTTTCAAGTTTTTATACTTGTTGGTTTATTTTATTCGAATTACCCATGTCCAAGGCTAGGTATAAAACAAAGAGCAAACATGGCACCTATTGGTTGAAGTAAGTTTAGTGGACGAAAGGATCATATTAAATATATTTGAGGTTCAACTGAAGAGAAGACTTATAGTATTTATAGAGTTTGGAGTTAGTTTCATCTTTGGGATCATACTTGAAATGTAGTTTCATACTACATTGTTTATATGAGCCTTTATTATTCTATATTAGTATGTTTCTGTTTGAAACAGGTGATTACTCAGCTTTTGCTGACGTGTGTTTTTATTTGCTATGTGTGTTTGCGGCCATGTCTTTTTCTTATGGTGGCCCTACGACGATCCTTTTGGAATTTGTCCTCTATGGTGAGCAGTCAAGATGACTGAAGCAGATTGATCGTGAAGGATTGCAGTTAGAAGTTAAAGGAGCTCAAGTTTTACCGTTTAGTCTTTTATAACAGTTGTATAGTTGTAAATAGATCACCTAGTAATTGAATTGTAATAGTTTGAGTTTTGTAAGCCTTAGCACTTGACAATGTGATCAAGTGTGGCGGTGATACCTCCGATCTAGTTATAAGCTTCCGCAATATTTTTGTAAAGTATATATATAATTCTTATTTATTTATAGTCAGTATATCGGGGGTGTTACAATCTATATATCATATTGTTTATTATATAATATAGTAATTGTTCTACAACTAAAGTTACTTTTCTATATGATATAGTTACTCTTTGGATAGAATAATTATTCTTATCAAAATGAATATATTATTATTATTTTCATAGTTACTATTTTGAAGATATAGTTACTTTACAGAACCTATAGTTTCTATAGTTTACTATTTTGTCTGCAAGAATGAATATATATAATTATTCTTATTTTTATAGTAATTGTTCTACAGCTAAAATTATTTTTCTATATGATATAGTTACTCTTTGGATAGAATATTTATTCTTATCGAAATGACTATATTTTTTTTATAGTTACTATTCTGAAGATATAGCTACTTTACAGAACCAATAGTTTCTATAATATACTCTTTTGTCTGCAAGAATGAATATATAATTATTCTTATTTTTATAGTAATTGTTTTACGGTTAAAATTACATTTCTATATGATATAGTTACTCTTTGGATATATATGATAATTATTCTTATCGAAATGATTATTTTATTATTATTTTTTCAAAGTTACTATTCTGAAAATATAGTTACTATTCTGAAAATATAGTTACTTTACAGAACCTATAGTTTCTATAATAGAAGACGCGAATTACCCGGTTCACGTTAATTTACAAAAACACCCTAGTCCATGCAAGTGGGATTGATTGAATTAACATTAAAATGAGTCAAACAAAAAAAAGGAAAGGAAACAAAAGGGAAAAAAGGAGGAAAATAATGGAAAAGGTAACATATGTTAGTGATGTAATTATGATTTAGATTTTTAAATACTAGGTATAGATTTGGAACATGATTTATTTACCAAAATAAATTAATGAATATAAGTTTGGATCATGATATTCAAATTAGATGAATCGTGGTCACAGACGCCTTTGATTACCCTTATAATTATTGCTTTGATTAAAAAAGTACGGAATATTAACCAAAAGTCTTGTTCAACTACTTAAATGAGAAATCATATTTATATGGCTGCTAATGAATTGACAATATTGACCATTTTCAAATGTCTAGTTATTGACAATCAGAAGAAAAAAAATTGTTAGAGAAAAATTAAATAAAAATGTGGAGTTGACTTAACTGGATTTAAAAGTGCACCTAGCTGATTCTAGTTCTATGCGTATCCTCTCACATTTATTCTAACCCCTAACTGTTGTACCGGGTACAATCAGTTCTGACTATACCCCCGTCAAAAAGCGACGCGTCTATATTATTTGTTCTTTCTTGTTATACTGTTTGTTCTTTCATATTGTTTTTTAAATTCATTATAAAATTGTTCATTATTGTTGTATTGTTTGTTATTTCTTCTGAAATTTTATGTTCTTTTTTATGTTGTTTGTTCTTTTTTGTTGAATTATTTGTTCTTTCTTATTTATTTGTTTGTTCATAATAATCATCTGATTAATGTTCGTAATGAAATTAAACTCTTCATTGATCTTTTATGGTTTTACAAGCGCCTGTATTGTTTTTTTTTTTTGTATTGTTTGTTCTTTCTTAGTGTATTATTTTTTCTTTCATGTTGTTTTTCAGAATTCATCATAAAATTATTCATAATTGTTGTATTGTTTGTTATTTCTTCTGAAATTTTATGTTCTTTTTTATATTGTTTGTTCTTTTTTGTTGAATTGTTTGGTCTTTCTTGTTTATTTGTATGTTCATGATAATCATCTGGTTAATGTTCATAATGAATTTGTTCATACTTTTTGTTTATTTTGTTCATACCTTTTGTATTCTTAGTTCTTTCTTGTTCTATTATAAACCGTTGTATCTTCTTAACCTATTTGTTTTCTTTGCATGCTCATCATTTTCAAATCAGTACGTAAATGTTCATTTTTAAATTAATTGTATCATCATATCAAATTACTTACTATTTTTATTTTCAGCCTCCAACAATGAGGATATTGAAACTGTGAAAGTCAAATATTGTGTTCAAATCACACTTCATACACACAATCAAAATTATAAGAACTCGAGACTACATCAAAAGCAAGATTCAAGATTGAAGATATTGAAAAATAAGTGGATGGTTTCTACCAATATCTTGTAATTCAAGTACAAACTTACATAGGCGATGCGTAAAATATTCAATTATTTGGTAAAAGATGTTATTTGACATGTTTTAATTGTTCATATATGTAAATATCACTAGTGGAAAAACGGTCATTTGCGTCGGTCATTTAAGCTCATTTGCGTCGCAAATTGGTGCGACGCAACTGGCTGCGACGCAAATGAAAAAAGTCATTTGCGTCGCGCTTTTGGGCGACGCAAATAAGAGTCATTTGTGTCGCAGATTAGTTAACCTGCGACGCAAATGACCTTTTTTTTAACATGCCAAAAAGTCATTTGCGTCGCAGTTTAACTAATCTGCGACGCAAATGACTTTTTGGCATGTTAAAAAAAAGGTCATTTGCGTCGCAGATTAGCTAAAGTGCGACGCAAATGACTTTTCAATATGTTAAAAAAAAAGTCCTTTACGTCGCAGTTTAGCTAAAGTGCGACACAAATGACTTTAGATTTTGTTAAAAAAAATATGTTCCTATATATGTATATCTATAGTAAAATGGTCAACTCATTACAAGATAAGGCTTAAAACATAAGGACAATAACCATTATGAATCTTACAAATACGGGAATCTAACAATTTATATTAAGTACACAATTCAGACCAAAAGTAAAGTAAAATACTGAAGATCTCCTTGCTGAGAGATTATCTCCCACCCCTGCACCTCCACCAGCAAGTTCAGCTTGGTGTTGCCTCCTAAGCTCCTCTCCATAGAGCAGTCTTTGTGGGAACAGCTTCAGCCTCAGCAGACAAAAGCAAACAAGGCAGACATGTGAGAAGAAAAGTCAAGAGAGAGCATTAACGCATAACGGGAGCACATATAAGCTGTTCACACAAAGCAGCCACAAATGCAACGCACTACCCATGCATCTCACAACATTTATTTAACAATATGCAGAACAAATAATGACAGGTACTTAATATACGCAGAATAAACAACACTGAGTATACGCAGAACAAGCAATTAACAAAAATAAAAAAAAAACACCAACAGTAACCCACTAACCCACCCTACTTGAAAGTTCTCAGAATATTCATATGCTCGTAATACTCTACCTATATAGAGGATCATCAAGTAAAACCATCAAGCAAGCAAACACAACTACACAAAAGAAAACATGTGCTCGTAATTCTCGAAAGCCACAGTTATTAAAAAAAAAATTAATAGGAAAAAAAAGAGAGGAAGATAAAGAAGAAGAAATTGCATCAGCGGGAGCCTGAGAGCAATTAGGATGAATTCGGCTGAAAAGCAGTTAGTGATTGAATCTGGGAAGCATTCTGCACAGAAGATGATGCAGGTAGCTGGGAAGTAGTTTGGGCATGTGTCATCAACGCACCTGATGCGGGAAGCTGTTGCTGTTGCTATTGTTGTTTCTGCTGCCGCTGCAACAATCTTTGCTGAATCTGCCGGTCTCTTTGAAGACGCATAAAGGCTGATGTTGATGCTCCTGGGATACTAGATTCTAGCAACGTCATCTGACATTGATGCTTTGAACTTTGTCCAGGCTGCACACAGAAAGAAATGTTATAAAAGAAGTTTGAGTGAAGCTAGACGGGGCAAAAACAATGCTACAACAATGCTACATTGACCATCAATCTACCAATATATAACATTAACCAATCTGACATTCTTCAAAGCCTTATCCAATCTGAAATAGAATTGATACACTATACCCATCAATCAACCCCCTTAAAAACATTCTTTGATTAAAGTATAAAGACAACAACATAATCAAAGCCCTCGTTTCACCCAAATCAACATAAAAAAACCACAAAATTAGATTAACATGGAAATGAAGGTAAGAGGGGAAAAAATACCTCTGCAACGAGGCACTTAATGACGATAGGAAAAGGTAAATCGAGCAATAAAACACACCGGAAACTGAAAACCAGGCTTACTACTGAAAACCAGAACCTAGGGCATGTCTTCCCTCTTCCTACCATTTTAGTTATAGCTTAAATTTTCAGAGAAAATTCAAAGATTGGAACGGGGTTGGTGAGAACATAACACCAAAAAAAAAGGATTCATTTTAGCTAGCTCCCCCCTGTTACAACTCCTTGCAGATGAACCTTCCCATCATGTTCAATCTCACAGCTTAATTCACCTGCATAGGCGAGCTTTCAATATCAATAATACTACAATGTAACCCAGTCAACACACTTTCTCAGTTTTTTTGAACAAAAGTAAAACCAACGCACAAATTAAACAACCAATATGAAACAACTTAATCATATGCAGCTTCATCATTTTTCAACAACTTAATGGAGATCACCAATTAAACAACCAGTCAGTTTTAGATTCTAATTTTCTTGTTAATTAATCAAGTTCAGGACCATACAAAGACAGTTTGAGTACCTGACCATGAAGCTGAACCAATCGGATCTATTAGGCAACTCAAACCTAATTTAACACCTCCAATGACACAAATCATGGAAATAAATCAATCGAAGTATGAAGATTCAAACCTAATTTCTTGAAATCAAATCAAGAAACAATTAAATTACTGAAATCAAATTTCCAAATTTTATTTAAATTTTACTTAATTACCTTGAAATCCTGAGAAATTTCACGGACAATATGCTGGAATGGGAGCTCGCGGATGAAGAGGACACTTGCAGATTTCACTGTTTCGAAAACCCAGCTACATCCCTCTTTCTCTCTCCACTTTTCTGCAATTTGAAGGCATGTACCGGTGTAACTCGGGACCAACTCGGTCTGAGTCAACTCTGTTAGGTTATGATACATATGACAATTCATAAATCATGCGGAAAAACCATAAAGCCAGGAAAGCATATTATATTCACATAATCATTTAGCATAGAATTGATGCATACATGTTGTAGCGTGCCTTCCCTAGCTGCGCCCGAACCGAACAAGAACAAGTCTTTAGGACTCCAAATGTCGTCCCTCCGTAGATAGTCCACAGTACGTCCGGATCCGCCTCAAGTTAGACCAACTAGAATCGCCCTTAAGGTTACTAGGAATTTCGGCTAGTGTTTGCAAGTGTATGGTTAATTTTATTTCAAAAACTTACCCTACGAATACTTCAATCGTCTCTGCAAATAATGACCCTAGGCCCTTATTTATAGAGGTATGGAAAAGGAACTGGAATCCTATTAGGATACTAATTAGTTAAACTAGAATCCTAGTAGGACTCTAACTAATTAATTTTATCCTTTTAGGATTAGGAATTTAATCATCAAACAAATCCTATACAATTTAGGTTTCGTATGTGAACACAAACTCTACACGAGCATGACCCACGAGCGTGCAGGCCATGCCCGCGCACAGCCCACACGGCCGCTCGGCCCACGCGAGCCGCAAGCCCACGCGAGCAGCAGCACAGCTCGCAGCCCATCGCTGCGCGCGCTGCCATGGCCTGCTGGGCCTGGCCTTGCGCTGGGCCTGGCGTGGCCTTGGCTGTTCGTGTGGCGCGCTTGGCTTGCTGGACGATGGCCTGGCTTCGCGCTGGGCCCTCGTCCGGCAGGCCTCGTCCGATGCTTATTCGTACGCTACACTTCCGATTAAATTCCCGGTTCCGGAATTCATTTCCGATACGAACAATATTTAATATTTCCGATTCCGGAATCAATTTCCGTTTCGAACAAATATTTAATATTTCCGTTTCCGGAATTATTTTTCGATTCCGATAATATTTCCGATTCTGACAATATTTCCGTTTCCGGCAATATTTCCGATTCCGGCAATATTTCCATTTCCGATAATATTTTCCGATACGATCCATATTTCCGTTTCCGGCAATATCATCGTTTCCGGAGTATTCATTTCTTGCTTGTGACGATCTCAGCTCCCACTGAAACCAAGATCCGTCAATTCCGAATATCCATAGATAGAGTATTTAATGCCATTAAATACTTGATCCGTTTACGTACTATTTGTGTGACCCTACGGGTTCAGTCAAGAGTAAGCTGTGGATTAATATCATTAATTCCACTTGAACTAAAGCGGCCTCTAGCTAGGCATTCAGCTCACTAGATCTCACTGAATTATTAACTTGTTAATTAATACTGAACCGCACTTATTAGACTTAACATAGAATGCATACTTGGACCAAGGGCATTATTTCCTTCAGTCTCCCACTTGTCCTTAGGGACAAGTGTGCATTTCCTAATTCCTTTGTCGCTCGATGCTTGCTCTTGAACATAAGGTAAGAGTTGTCATCCTTATTATGTCCAGAGGTGTTCCTCGATTTCAGAGTTCAACTGATCAAATAAACAGATAATCATAGCCTATGATTCATCCGAGCACGGCCATGCATTTCACAGTTTCTAGCTCTCCGAGTGGCCTTGTACAACTTTTAAGCATCTCATCCCGATTTATGGGAGGACAATCCCAATCTTGCGATCTTGAGATTAGACTTCGTTTGATAGGTGATTACCTGAGCGTTGCCTTTATAGCCTCCTTTTATGGTGCGACGGTTGGTCAACGTCAAAGCAACCAGTTCTCAAACAAGTAATCTCAAATCACTCAGGTATTGAGGATTTAGTGTCTAATAATTTTAATGAAATTTACTTATGACAGATTTTCATCTCTTACAGTAAAGTTTCATAGGTCTTGTCCGATACTAGTCTTCCCAAAGTAAGTATCTATGCAAATGATTATGACATTGCCATGTCCACATAGTTCAAGAAACAGAACTACTAGTCATCTTGCATTCTAATGTCTAACGTTTTCTATGCGTCCAATTTTATAGAAAACTCCGACTAGGGACCATTTTCAACCTTTGACATTCAAGTTCACTTGATAGACATTTCTTAGTCACAGGACTGGTCCTGACAGTCTATCTTGAATATATCGCCAAATTGAAGGGACTCATCATTTAATAAACCACAAATTAAATGGAAAAATGAATTCTCTTCATTTATTGTGAATGATTAACCAATAATGTTTTACAAAGATTTAAACTCTAAAACTTTAAAACATTAAACAAGGATATCAAAGCCATTCTCCAATATGCTTGATTCCCATAGCTGCAGTGTGCGAGTTGTGCTTCGCCTGCGGCAGAGGTTTAGTCAATGGATCTGATATGTTGTCATCAGTTCCAATTTTTCTTATTTCGACTTCCTTTCTTTCATCGAACTCTCGTAGAAGGTGAAATCTACGAAGTACATGCTTGACTCTCCGGTGGTGTCTAGGCTCCTTTGCCTGTGCAATAGCTCCGTTATTATCACAATACAGGGCTATTGGTCCTTTAATGGAGGGGACTACACCAAGTTCACCTATGAACTTCCTTAGCCATATAGCTTCCTTTGCTGCTTCATGTGCAGCAATGTACTCCGCTTCAGTTGTAGAATCCGCAATGGTGCTTTGCTTAGCACTTTTCCAGCTTACTGCACCTCCGTTGAGGCAGAAGACAAACCCAGACTGTGATCTGAAATCATCTTTGTCGGTTTGGAAACTTGCGTCCGTATAACCTTTAACAATTAATTCATCATCTCCACCATAGACCAGGAAGTCATCTTTGTGCCTTTTCAGGTACTTCAGAATATTCTTGGCAGCAGTCCAATGCGCCTCTCCTGGGTCTGACTGGTATCTGCTCGTAGCACTGAGTGCGTACGCAACATCCGGGCGTGTACATATCATAGCATACATTATTGAACCAATCAATGATGCATATGGAATCCCATTCATTCGTCTACGCTCATCAAGTGTTTTTGGGCACTGAGTCTTGCTTAGAGTTATTCCATGAGACATGGGTAGGTAGCCTCGCTTGGATTCTGCCATCTTGAACCTATCAAGCACCTTATTGATATAAGTGCTTTGACTAAGTCCAATCATCTTTTTAGATCTATCTCTGTAAATCTTGATGCCCAATATGTACTGTGCTTCTCCTAGATCTTTCATCGAAAAACATTTCCCAAGCCAAATCTTGACAGAGTTCAACATAGGAATGTCATTTCCGATAAGTAATATGTCGTCGACATATAATACTAGGAAAGCAATTTTGCTCCCACTGAACTTCTTGTATACACAAGATTCGTCTGCGTTCTTGATAAAACCAAAGTCACTGACTGCTTCATCAAAACGTATATTCCAGCTCCTGGATGCCTGCTTCCATCCGTAGATTGACTTCTTTAGCTTGCATACCTTTTTAGCATTCTTTGGATCCTCAAAACCTTCAGGCTGTGTCATAAACACAGTTTCTGTTAAAACGCCGTTTAAGAAAGCAGTTTTGACATCCATCTGCCATATTTCGTAATCGTAATATGCAGCGATTGCTAACATTATCCGAATAGACTTTAGCATTGCAACTGGTGAAAAGGTTTCATCGTAATCCACACCGTGGA
The DNA here is from genome assembly GCF_020520425.1 of Spinacia oleracea. Lineage (NCBI taxonomy): Eukaryota > Viridiplantae > Streptophyta > Magnoliopsida > Caryophyllales > Amaranthaceae > Spinacia > Spinacia oleracea. The sequence goes on along the minus strand of NC_079492.1, from coordinate 24,747,471 downwards.
CTTGCCTGTAACCTTTCGCAACCAATCTAGCTTTGAAAACTTCAAGTTTCCCATCCTTGTACTTTTTCAGTTTGAAAACCCATTTGCTTCCAATGGCTTGGTAGCCATCTGGAAAATCGACCAAATCCCATACTTGGTTTTCAGACATGGAGTCTAATTCAGATTGCATGGCTTCTTGCCATTGCTTGGAGCTAGGGCTCGTCATAGCTTGTTTGTAAGTCGCAGGTTCATCACTTTCAAGTAATAGAACGTCATAGCTCTCGTTCGTCAAAATACCTAAGTACCTTTCCGGTTGAGATCTATATCTTTGCGATCTACGCGGGGTAACATTTCTAGATTGACCATGATTCTCACCAGATTCTTCTAAAGATCTCTGAGTTTCATCCTGAATGTCATCTTGAGCATTCTCTAGAGTTTGTTGTTCGACTCGAATTTCTTCGAGGTCTACTTTTCTCCCACTTGTCATTTTGGAAATGTGATCTTTCTCCAAAAAGACACCATCTCGAGCAACAAACACCTTGTTCTCAGATGTATTGTAGAAGTAATACCCTTTTGTTTCCTTTGGATAGCCCACAAGGATACATTTGTCAGATTTTGGATGAAGTTTGTCTGAAATTAATCGTTTGACGTATACTTCACATCCCCAAATCTTAAGAAAAGACACATTTGGAGGCTTTCCAAACCATAACTCATATGGAGTCTTTTCGACAGCTTTAGACGGAGCTCTATTTATAGTGAGTGCAGCTGTATTTAGTGCATGTCCCCAAAATTCTAATGGAAGTTTGGCCTGACCCATCATTGACCTGACCATGTCTAGCAAGGTTCTGTTCCTCCGTTCCGACACACCGTTCCATTGTGGTGTTCCAGGAGGAGTCAATTCTGATAGAATTCCACATTCTTTCAGATGGTCATCAAATTCATAGCTCAGATATTCACCGCCTCTGTCAGACCGCAGTGCCTTAATCTTCTTGCCTAATTGATTCTCTACTTCACTCTGAAATTCCTTGAATTTGTTAAAGGATTCAGACTTATGCTTCATTAGGTAGACATAACCAGATCTACTAAGTCATAAGTGAAAGTGATAAAGTAGCTGAAACCACCTCTAGCATTTGTACTCATTGGTCCACATACATCTGTATGGATTAAACCCAATAGTTCATTTGCTCTTTCTCCAACTTTAGAGAAAGGTTGCTTTGTTATTTTGCCAAGTAAACATGATTCGCATTTACCATAATCCTCTAAGTCAAATGGTTCTAGAATTCCTTCCTTTTGAAGTCTTTCTAAGCGTTTCAAGTTTATATGGCCTAATCGACAATGCCACAGATAGGTGAGATCTGAATCATCCTTTTTGGCCTTTTTGGTATTTATGTTATATACTTGTTTGTCGTGATCTAATAAATAAAGTCCATTGACTAATCTAGCAGATCCATAAAACATCTTTTTAAAATAAAACGAACAACTATTGTCTTTTATTAAAAAGGAAAATCCCTTAGCATCTAAGCAAGAAACAGAAATGATGTTTTTAGTAAGACTTGGAACATGGAAACACTCTTCCAGTTCCAAAACTAGCCCGGAGGGCAACGACAAATAATAAGTTCCTACAGCTAATGCAGCAATTCGTGCTCCATTTCCCACTCGTAGGTCGACTTCACCCTTGCTTAACATTCTACTTCTTCTTAGTCCCTGTGGATTGGAACATAAGTGTGAACCACAACCTGTATCTAATACCCAAGAAGTTGAATTAGCAAGTATACAGTCTATAACGAAAATACATGAAGATGGAACGACTGTTCCGTTCTTCTGATCTTCCTTTAGCTTCAAGCAATCTCTCTTCCAATGCCCCTTCTTCTTGCAGTGGAAGCATTCGGATTCAGAAGTGGGTTGACTGACCTTCCTCTTTACAGATTTGGCGCCAGTTTGCTTAGTTGGGCTGGCCTTGTTGTCACCTTTCTTAGCATTCCTCTTCTTTCCAGATTTCTTGAACTTGCCCCCACGCACCATAAGCACATCCTGCTTATCACTTTTGAGCGTCTTTTCAGCGGTCTTCAGCATACCGTGAAGCTTAGTGAGCGTTTTATCCAGACTATTCATACTGTAGTTCAGCTTGAACTGATCATACCCGATATGAAGAGAATGGAGGATGGTGTCTATAGCCATTTCCTGAGAAAATTGCTGATCCAGCCGACTCATATTCTCAATGAGTCTAATCATTTTGAGAACATGTGGACTTACAGGCTCGCCTTTCTTAAGCTTGGTCTCAAGAATTTGCCTATGAGTCTCGAATCTTTCGACTCGAGCCAGATCTTGGAACATGTTCTTCAACTCACTGATGATTGTGAAAGCATCTGAGTTGATGAACGTTTTCTGCAGATCTGCACTCATGGTGGCGAGCATTAGACATTTCACATCCTTGTTGGCATCAATCCAACGATTGAGGGCTGCCTGAGTGACCCCGTCGCCTGCGGCTTCGGGCATCGCCTCTTCTAGGACATACTCCTTTTCTTCCTGCATAAGAACTATTTGCAAGTTCCTTTGCCAGTCAAGGAAGTTTTTCCCGCTCAACTTCTCCTTTTCGAGAATTGATCGAATGTTGAATGAATTGTTGTTTGCCATATTTAAAACTACAATTGAAAAGAATAAACAAATAAATAACCATTCACAGTTTCTCTTAATAAACTTAAATTCTAGCATACATGCATAATTCAATGTTCATTAAGCATTTTATTCAAGTTATGTGTTCCGACAGGTGTGAATAAAATGATTCCAAGATCCTAAAATCATTGAAGAACTAAGCACAGTTTGTCGACTTAATCCTAAAACATCTTAGGTAAGCAAAAGCCTTTTGCTAATAGTCTAGAAACTATTCTTGGTTGATATGTACGTCTAAGAACTTATTAGGTAAACCTATCGATTTTGCCACGACATAAAAGGACTCCTTACTTATATCGTTGAGTTTCACCAAAACTAACATGTACTCACAATTATTTGTGTACCTTGCCCCTTTAGGACCAATAAGTAACACCTCGCTGAGCGAAAACTATTACTAGATTGATGTAAAGGATATCCAAGCAAGTGTATATTTTGGCATGGCACCTTTTAACTCAATTTTCAAGTTTGGAACTTAAGGCTCTTACTATGTTGGTTAGATTTTAAGTGAACTAAAATCCTTAATCATGCAACATAATCAAGCTTTGATCTCATGCATTTGAAGACATATTTAAAAGCAATAAATAACTTAAAATATGCATAAGATAAATGTGATCTAGTATGGCCTGACTTCATCTTGAAGCTTTAACTTCAAAGTCTGTCTTGAAAATCTCCGTGGGAGGCACCATTTTCTTCAAATAGGATAAGCTATAATTAAAACTAATTACAACTATTTGATGGTACGCAGACCATATTTGAATTGAAAAACAACTTTGGTACTTTAGACCAATTACATTCAAATTAATGGTACGCAGACCATATTTTCTATCCTATTTGGGCCATACTAGTCACTTCATAACCTGCAAAACAGTACATATACAATATATACCATTCACCCATTCATTATCATGAATGGCCCACATAGCTGGTTAGTAAAACACATTATGCATCACATAAACATTTGCAGCAATTAATCAAGGGCACCAATAATCTACAAATTATTCAGTCCTTATTAATTCTAATCAAGTTGTTTTAACCTTAAGGATTTGTAGACCTAATCAAGAGTTTATGACTAAAAAGGGCTCCCACTTAAACCAATAAATTCATATGCTTTACTAATTTTAAACATAAAAATGTATTTCTAGTCTAACCGGAAACATACAAATTTAATTAAAATTTAAAGCTCATATAAATTTATAATTGAATCCATAAATTTAATTTAATTTCAGTCGTATTTAAATTAATTCATGATTTTAATTTTAGTAAAATAATTAGAATAAATAAAATTTATTATAATTACAATATTCAAAATTAAAATCCAAGAAAATAATTTAAATTATTAATTTTAAAATTAATTAAAATTACGTAAACTGAAAATTTCAAATTAAAATTTCAAAACGATCTAATCGCAACGCAACAACCCCACGCAACGCACGCCCATGGGCCACACGCACACAGCCATCGTTGGCCATGTGCGCGCAGCCCATGCGCTGCGTCGCATCGCTGCTGCTCCCCACCGCAAGGCATCAATCGAACACGCGAGCCAGTGCTCGCTGCGCGCGCCAGCGCTCGACGCAACAAGCATGCTGCCGCAGCCCATCGCTGGGCGCAGCGCTCGTCGCACGTCGCAACAAGCACGCTGCACGCCATCGCTGGGCGCAGCGCTCGTCGCACGCACACTAGCGCTCGCTGCGCGCGAGGCTCCGCATGCTTGCGCGAGGCAGTGCGCGCTCTGGCGCAGCACGCTTGCTGCCCACACGCGACTGCTCGCTCCTTGCTCTCGCCCTTGCCCATGCGCCCATTGCTCACAGCCCACGACACAAGGCAGGG